>NC_084706.1:20923698-21230689 GCF_033807575.1 Cydia pomonella | reverse complement strand
TAAAGATACGATATGCCAGATTAGATATGTTAGTGTCAAAAGTGACGTTTTTGTTTTGAAGAAACGTGACATATCTTATCCGTATGGTACCTTTAGGAAATTTTTGACGTATCTTAAAGTTCCGTTTGTCGCCCCGCTTTGCTCCTATAGTAGGTCTTTTTTTAGGGTTCCAAAGCCAAAATGGAAAAAACGGAACCCTTGTTGTTTTTGTCATATCCGTCCGTCCGTCCATAATCACAGCTACTCGACCATTTTACTTACTGACTTAGTTTTTTTTTTTCGGAAAATGTCAACGTGTAACAGATCATTGGATAGGTCTTTAAAAGCAATATAAGATTTCAAAACACTGTCTTTTTGAAAATAATGGTGTGTAATGATTTTCATTAGACTTGATGAAGAAAGAATAATAGTTTTAAGTGAAATAAGTGCTAAATACTACAAAATTCACTGTTCACTGTTCGCTGTTTCATATTAGTTTTTCGGTCAAAAACTATTCCAGGCATACCTTTTTCAGACGAGTTCCTAGTTACTATAATAAAAATCTATTCGAAGTAGATTGTTTTCAAAATTCGTTGGCTAGTCTAAAAAATATAGTTAAACGTAAGTTGTTTTAATATATAAGTACAGATATCAGTTATTTTTTCTATCGGATTCAAAAATTTGCATTACCTATATAACTATATTTATTTCAGTTAACATAATTTATAATTTATGAACCTCCAGATCTTTTTGTTGTATTTTCCTTTTGTTGTGGTACATCATTTGTATTGCATTGTTGATATGTTTATACGACTGTTTAGTTTCTAAATAAATTAAAAAATTATAGTCCGCAATTTTGATCATTTTTGACCGAAAACATGAAAGGCAGAGACTCAGCATACAGCCACGATTTAAAATTGTTTAATAATATTAAACAATTAAATCAGCTATTGCATCATTCAAATTTACCTTCATTAGTCATAAATAAAAGAAATAAAATAATAAATAAACATCAGTATTTTAAAAAGTTAAACTCATTGATAGCAGTAAGTGTTTGACTTAGGTATTATCTTCTTAACAACCAATTATGATATAGCGACATAATAAAAAAGGCATTACTTCCTAGAGTGTTTAACTCTATTACTACCGCTAAACCTGCGTATAGGTAATAACACCTTTTATCAAAGTAAATACCTATAATAAAACTATCAATGTGTCTCTTACATTTCATTTAAGTGTCAAAAAGGACTCTACGTGCTGGCTTCGACTCCGCGCATGCCTCCCAAATGTCGCGAATACCATTGTTCCGTGATGGTTAAAGCCCATTTTAATAAAAACTATCTAAAACGGGTAAGGTTAAGATTAAATTACAAATAGTTCTTCATATACATATTTATTTGTTTTTTGTTAGTAACTATGTAGATACCCCTTTATAACGCAATCAAGTATTTTTATATAACGTAGGTATTTTTATTATAAAGCATAATAATATGATCACTTTTGAAATTCATGAGGAATGCTACATAAAGAACCTACATTGAAAAATCTCCAAATTACTTTGATTTATTCGTTCAATCCGTAGACTGGAATTGTGCGTATGATTAATATTAAATTTGAAATGATATCCTTATTAATTTTATATATTACCGTTCATATTATGATACAGAAAAATAATGACTTACTTATGGGGAATATAATAATATAATGGGAAATAAGATTATTGTCTGAGAGATCTATGTGTGATCGTTTGACACATGACAACGCCCGGGAAACGTAAACGCGCATGTTTTTTGAAATTATAAATTAAATCCCATAATAATATTAGGGTTTGTCAACTACTTAAAAACAACATTTGGCTTTTCTGAAACATAACATACGTTTAATTTTTTTATATCTTAGTTATTTAATATTTTACGATAATAATTTATCACGCAACCGGTTACCTAGTATAACTTTTTTTAAAGTGTTGTGGTCGAGTCTATTTCGATTTATATAACATTTCCATATATTGTTAAAAATCGGATATAATAATAAAGAATACATTTAAAACAAACAAAATAACAATAAAATAAATTACAATGTGAAAAAAACGTTAATTAATAATACAAACAAAACAATTCAAACATGCAAAAATCAGCTACACAATTGATTCGACTAATTCGTTTATAATCGCTAGTTTTGGCAAACGATACGTCTTAGCCGCATCACTACAAACTTCAATAGATAACTGTCAAATGTGTGAACTTAGATCTCTCGGATTTGAAAAATCAACTAATTTTTACTTTCCTTTTTATAATTATTTTATCCATTTAACTAAATAGCTATTTTGGTATAATTTTCTTGTTATGATAATTAAAATCATTCTTTGTTTAACATTGTACCTGTACTATTTGGTCTTTAAAATATCTGCCTGGCAATATAATTATCTTACAATAAGTTTTTGGCATAAATTTCATTTTTGGTACAGGCTTTTATCGCTGACTGTACTTTTCTTTCCACAGGCAACGAATACTCATCGAGCCAATTCTAAAAACCCCAAACACAATTAGGTTGCATTGTTTTATCACAGAGTTCCTGTGTCCACCTCTTGTCTCCATCATCAGATCAGCTCGATGGTACCATAATATTGCATTGTCACCCGACTTATGGGGACCCACTACGGGAAGTGGATCAAATTTTACTTGCAAGATTTGATTACAGGCCGACAGACAACGGGACAGATGAAACTAAATAAAAGCTTGTAACAAGCAAATATTATATGGTTATTTATAATGGAAAAGCAATATACTCTTGATATAAGAACGGATATATGAATGGCTTTGTTTACATATTGATTAGTGTTTATAGTGAGTTCATACGTATGTTATTAAACGCACTTAGCAAATGTATGAAGTAGCACTAAGTATTAATATGTGTAATGCGGCCCTGTATGTATGCAAAAATCGTCGAAAAATGGTCCAAAAAAGTTACACGAGAGGGCTCTCTTTGTCTTGTATGTATATGATGTATTATGTTTTCGTCTCATGAAAGTCTCGAATATAATATTATTCAGATTTGTATTATAATGTGAACAAGGGCATAATGAAACGAGATAAGGAATCATGCCCTTAGCTTAAATGACGGGGGAAGTTGTTAATCAAAAAGATTATACTTTTGACGGATCGGGCGCCGCGGTCCCGCGGATTATGCTATTTAATCTTTTGTTTTATTCGCGATTTGACGTGTGTGAAATTTGACATAACTTTTTAAGTGAAACGCATTTTTAAGTCGATATAAAAAATAAGAGAGCTTTGATTTATGTTTTTACCTACACCAGGGCCTCCCTGAAGTAGTTAGGTAACGACTCTTAATTTTATTGTCTAAAGTAGCCCACTGATTACCAGTTCACCGGAAGATATCGGTCTGTCAGTTATTCGGGATTGCGAGTTTTTACGAACAATTGACAGGCCGATATCGTCCGGCGAACTGGTTGGTAATAGTCTCCTTAAATGTCAATTTAATCTCTGAAACTCTAAAATTATTGTGCGATGTAGAATTTTTTTTATTACAGTTTTTTTTATTAGCCTGTTGCTACCTTTCTTTACATTGTAAATCTGTTTTTTAAATTTGTCTTCTTTGTGGTGCAATAAAGAATATTTACTTACTTACTTACTTATAACATATTTAATCATCAAATGAACATAAAGAACTTCCATTCATGAGCTCATTATTATATTTTTGTTAATCAGCATTCCCTAGCCATACTAACACTAAAAACTACGGAACCCTAACAAGCCTACCAATCACCAGTCAATAGTTTATACAAATCCTGGACAACCTAATAGCACCCTTATTGACACGCCTATAAAGTGCAAGCATCAAGTAACTAAAGAACCATTTTGTAAATCAAACCTTCATTACCATTAGTACATTCCCTGGTCATTCTGACGGCAGGGGAGTGAGTATTCTGTCTTATTTTGAAAAGTCTCAAGTCTTACAAATGTTCTATGGTAGTAGGCTTTTTTAACTTGAAAATCAGAATTGAATGCAAAGCCCATCCTGTGGGATATTTCGTGCTCGATTATATGAATTGCACTTCTTTTATTGACTTTTCATGGTTCTGCAAAAGGAAATAGTGAATAGACTATTTATTAGGGGCCTGCATACAGTCGGGCGGTCACGTCACCAGTAATATATGGAAATGGGGTGGTGTGTGGTGTTCGAGATATTTTTATTAAATCTGCTAACATCGCTGATCTGGTTCTTCCTCGGTCCCTCATTGCTGAGAATTGCGACCATGTATGCTCCGTCTCCATATTGTGCGGTTATAAGCCATAGGCTGGAACACGCTCTGCATGTAGCCGTCAACCACATTGCTGATATTGTTTTATTAATTTTATTATATTTAAGCATTGTACCAGTAGGTAATCTGCATACGTATAGAGTAGTTATCAGTATTCGGGATTTAGGCGAGTCGTTTTGCATCTAAGTAGCACCTAGAAGGACGCAATAGAGTGAGGTAAATATATGTATTTATTTAATACCGTATTTATGTATTTATTTAATACACAATATTTCTGTAGTTTTCATAAGGATGGGCTCTGACAGATAATTCGTATAAGATACAAGCAAATTACATTCGTATGGCAAGCGACACAAAGTTGTTTTGCTTGAAAACGTCAAATTTTAACGCTACAACTATTTTTCTACGTACTCGTATTTTAGCTTTACACGTATAAAATCGTCACCTACGGCTTTCTGACTTTCTTGATCACTGTCATATGTACAATTTTTGTAGGTACCTACAATTAAAGTAGTATTAAAGCATTTAAGACATATTCCTAAGTAATGACGCCATCTAGATTTAATATTTTTAAACTTTTTCAGCTCAAAATGATTCACTATGCTTTTAAATTATATCTGGTTTTACAAGGGCGGATTAATCCGTCACAGACCACAGAGCAACATAGACCTACCTGCACATGCATAAAGTTCAATTTCAGTTTTGACACTTCGGTGACGTGGCGTTCGATGTTTTTGTGTTTGACACGGCGTCAAAAAAGTTAACGATTCTTGCGGCGTTCTATTAAATTTGTCGGTAATCTTTAAAAAAAATTATGTATTACCTAAACTTTATATAATAATATAAGACCTATAATAATATTAATAAATCATTAATTTCAAGTAAGTTAGATATCTTGGTTAGTAAAATTTAATTCTAAAATATGTACCTATTATAAAAACTTTTTTTTAAAACTACATAAATTATTTTTCTTGTCAGCTGAGTACGGCACATGTAGCCGACTGCAGCGTAGCAAACAGGGGGAGTCCAGCCTGTCCCCTATCATCTATGCTGAAATAAAAAGTAATTCATAAAATGCCGCTATTTTTCGTTTTAAGTTAAACAAAACATTAAATATATCAGAAGTAGAATTATTGACCATACCACGTCACCCATTCGTGATTCCTCCCTATCTGAACGTAACCTCCAATAAATAACCCGAAATAAATATCTTAGCAAAAACAAATAAGTATACAAAGGCGAGCATTAAGACCCGCCATACATTTTCCATCGAGCCCAATAGAGTAGGAGATAAAGTCGCCAGTGGAGCGAAAAGATAGGACCAAGGAATTGTCAAAGAGGCCAGCTAAGGGGAACTAAGCCCCTTCGGACGCCAACGGATTTATTGTTTAGGGTTTTACAACGGACGTCCGGCAGTGTTTTGTTTTTGTGACAGTTTTGATGAAGTTATTAGAGTGAGTATAAGTGTTTCTTTTATTGTGGTGGGGATTTAAAAAAAGTTCTGTCATAGTTTATGCGTTAATGTAGATACCAATTAAAATATTGTTGGTGTTAACAAAACGAACGCGCAGTTCTAGTTACTAGTGAATTATTCGGTATTTTTACTATTTTTGCTACCACAGCGTCATTTTAAAAACGTTGATAGGCATGAGTAAGTAAGTAAAGTAAATTGTAGAAACGGGACTTAATCCCGTCTTAAAATTTAAATTTACCTCCGAAGTTTCGAGAACGTCGTTGTCGTGCGGCTAGAAGATGTTGATGTCAACTTTAGCCAGTCTTCTCCGAGACCACAGAGACAACGACGTCCTCGAAACGTTGGAGGTAAATTTAAAACTTAATACACGATTAAGTCCCGTTTCTATAATGTAATAATGTGTAAAAGTCGTGGAAGTTTAAATCATTTTTTTTTATCCAAAAGTAAGTTTCTACCTACAAGACTATGATTATGTATGTAAGTTACGTTAAGTTAAATATCAAAAAGTGGCGCCATCTAATAGATCAAAGGCCAAAGGTATATCAGCAGCGTTTCGAGCGATGACGCCATTATCTTTAGGTAGTGCCCGGTAAGATAGCGCCACTTTTTGATATTTTACAAATTGAACACATATCAATAAAAAAATAAGCCTCAAAGTCAAATGGCGTTCTAAAAGTTTTTATGTGTCGAAAGATGGCAGTAAATTTACGTCGCTACAAAGTTTTCCTTGACAATACACCTCTATTTTTTGTGTATTCTTCTATTTACGGGCAGTGCCGAACGAGCCCTCTTTCTACTTGTTATGAATATCAGGATGTTATATTTTTTGGACATATAAGCCTAATTGTATTTTTTATTATCCTAATTTGATGTCCCACTGCTGGGCAAAGGCCTCCACTCGCGTCCACTGAACCATGTCATTGCCGTCAATCCGGATAATGAACAGGCTCAGGTCTCAGGTTTGCCGTTGTAAACAGCATGGTCAAATGGAGACTGCTTCGTGACCACTCTATCCAATCTGCTTGCGACACAGTACAACGAACCATGGCGGACCTGCTGGATTGCCTCGCGTGCCCGCACTCGTGCTCTGAGTCTGACCTGAGAGACGCCACGGTCCGAGGTGTCAGCGCCGCTGTTTTCTGGGCATCCACTGTTTAGGGGAACCTCGATACGAGAGAAGAAGAAGAAATAAAGTGCGTCCAAGTCGTCTCACCATCTCCTTTTCGGTCTGCCTGCACCCCGCCCTAACTTCTAATTTTATAAGTATAAGTTAAAATATGACTATAAAATAAATATAATATAAAATAGACTGTTTATTACCTTAACAAAAAATAAAAAAGAATACGCCTCTAGGTATCCACCCTATAAACTCCAAAGTTACCTAAGTCTACGTCTGTGCACGGATAACCATACATTTCGCGCCTAAGCTGTACTTTATTGAAATTCAAATCGTGAAGTGGCATGCGAAAAAGTACGTTACATGTTTTTTCGACTCTGGAGTTAAAAGTTTAAGCTGGATACTTTTTTAAAAGGATAATTGCGTTACTGTATATATAAAAATAATTGTATACTCAGAAATAAATTGGATAATAATAATTTGCGGCATGTTTCTAAAGTCTTCTAAAGTATTTTAATTATAATATACAAAAATTGGTACACAGTAGTTACGCCCATTTCAATTAATCAGGTCACAGATCATATAATACTAGTAATCAGGTGAATCCGGCGATATTAATATCGTATCTATAAATCCGAGCATGCCTCCTACATGGTTTTAAATAGTAATAATTAAATTAGATTTTGATTGCCATTTCATGTCATTTAAGATCACTTAGATCTTTCGAGACCTCACACTCAAATAATGAAAAATAAGGCTCACACTTAGCAGGCCATAATATTGCTAGCTAAATTATATATCTTAATAAAAAAACATCTATTCTATTATATTTAAATAATGAGCCAGAAATATTCACATTTCAAATTTTATAGAGCATTTGGGGTATTTTGTTGCCAATCATTGCATTGGAGGCCAATCGGTTTCTCCGTATTGCTAATAAAGTAAAGAGTATCAATGAAACATTATGTTTAAAAAGATATTTACTGACGACCCAAACTTTTGGATGTTACATATATTTTTAGGTAATTTTCCATACACTACTAGTTATAATGGTAATTTAAGTCGGTGTAATTAACGAACAAAAAGTCAGGACTTCCTCAAGCTTTAAAACAGCATTTATACTATAAATTTTAAAGAAAATATAGGTATTAGAATAATGGTTTTCATGATAACTTACTAAATCAAATGAATACTTTTTATATTAGTACAAAATACCTAAGGATCCCTTCTTATTATTGAATTCTCATTACCCGCAGGTATTTAATTATGGTTTTTGTATGCAAATGTGAGGTAGTATATTTTGCCGGTTCCCATTAGAGGGCAGTTAAAAGGGCAGCAGGTAGTGGGTCACTTTTTAGGGTTCCGTAGTCAAACTAGGAACCTTTATAGTTTCGCCATGTCCGTCTGTCTGTCTGTCTGTCCGTCCGAGGCTTTGCTCCGTGGTCGTTAGTGCTAGAAAGCTGAAATTCGGCATGGATATATAAATCAATAAAGCGGACAAAGTCGTACAATAAAATCTAAAAATTTAATTTTTTGTGAGGGTACCTCCCCTACACGTAAAGTGGGGGTGAATTTTTTTTTTGCTTTAACCCTACTGTGTAGGGTATCGTTGGAAAGGTCTATCAAAACTAATACGGGTATTCAACAAACATTTTTTTGATAAAGTGAATATATTCGGAGATAATCGCTCCGAAAGAAAAAAAAATGGTTCCCCCCCCCTAACTTTTGAATCATAGGTCCAAAAAATATGAAAAAAATCGTGGAAGTAGAGCTTAAGAAAGACATAAAATGAAAACTATAGCGGACATGATTAGTTTAGCTGTTTTTGAGTTATCGTAAAAAGTTTCCCCTTCATAGTAAAAGACTTACTTTAATTAGGTACTGATTATGCAAATTTGCCTATTTGTTTAACTCAGGTGAATGGTACCGTTTCATCCCTTGGTTAACAAGTTACTATACTTTAAGCTCCAGTTTAGCTTATTGTGGCGGAAGAGTAACTACGGAACCCTACACCGAGCGTGGCCCGACATGCTCTTGGCCGGTTTTTTCGTATTTGTTATATTATGATACTAATACCTTTTAACCTCTAAAATGGCATCTCAAAATCTAATCGGAGATTTCGGAGGTTGGTCTCATATGCAGTCACAATTGCTTTCGGATCGCTAATCCTACAAAATTAAAGATTTTTCTTACAACTCTGCAAGTCATTGATTTAAAATTTCACGATTTTTACTTATTTTCATTAACTTCTGATAAATAAAAGATGGCGTGTGGTGCGTAGTATGTATATTTCCAGACTGATCGGCCTAGCTTAAACCCACCCTCAAGTTTTTTCACATCACATTTATAATAATTTATATCTACCCCATATTCAATACCTAACACCTCCACCCTTATTTTCTAACTTAGGACAACTAAGTTATTTAATACAACTGTATTCGCGCCCCGAGTGTTCCGGGCCATCACACAATCGTTTACAATGTAAGTAAAGACTGGCAGCGATTTTGATAGCCCAGTATGTGCAAGTGTTAATTGAAACTCATTATTTCATAGAAGTTTGACGTTTAAAATAACGCTTGCGCTGTCTGCGCTGTCAAAAACGCTGCCAAATTATCTCAGTCTGACTCTATTATTTTTTTTCTTAATTCTGTCTTACGCTTAACCATTTTTTTGTTATTAGGGTTCCGTACCAAAAAGGTACAAAAGGAACTCTTATGGTGCGACTCTGTCCGTCCGTCCGTCCGTCGTTCACATCCATAAATGTCTCGAGAACCACTTATTATCGATTTGATATTTGGAATAGTTATGAACAACGCTAACCCAGACACATTGAAAGTTTTCTTTTTTTATTATAATTTTATTAACTATAGAAAATGCTCAATATGAAGAGGGAGCACAATTTCAAAGTCTAGTGACTAGGTCAAGTGGGGTATCATGTGAAAGAGCTTAAATTGTACATTCCAAGACATTTGTTTCTGTTTTTCGTGCTGAAAAAAAAAATATTTACGGAGGAAAATGTTACAATAAATACTTTAATCTTATCTTCGAAGTCTTCCGAAGAAAAATTATGAATTTTTGACATAATATTAATAAATTTCACAAGAAAAATATAATCAGACCTCTATTTAGGATTTTTTTAACTAACAAAATCATTTCCCAATTCAGTTTTCAATTTAACCAACTTTACGTGTGTTTATTACATTTGAAATTTCTATGAGATTACATTAAAGGCACCTTTTTTTTTTTCAAATAAAAGAACTATTTTTGAAATCGGTTCACATGATAGAGAATCATCCTCGAAAAACCAACATATATGCATTTCATCGCGCGAATTAGTTAAATTTTGCCGATAGATGGCACTGTACACAATTATACTAAGTATAGCTACTTCTAATCCAAAGTTTTTCGCCTTTATTGTTACATGAGATTCAAAGTTTGTACGGAACCCTCGGTTTTTCTTTGTTATGCAGCACATTTATCTTTACGAGTATTATCATACCGACATCGAAGTTTGCAAGTTTGTATGATACCGTTATAGAGATACAAAAATTTTTTTAACCTTTTTTTTCTAAGTGAAACTCCTCCTACAAAATTTACAACTACTAAGTGCCGAGGAACTCACCGTATTTGAAGTGTTTTTAAGGTGGTTCGATTTCCATTCAAAAAACAATTGCGTTTTATTAAGTCATTACACACTATTACTACGAGTATATAAATATGTACGCATCTATTTACTTTCGAATATTCGTTTGCGCTAAGATAGAAAAAGTTTAAAATATCACGCAAATGCCGTTATTTTGGTTATACAGTGATAAATTTTTTTTTGCGGGATTTCTGTATAATACAAAGTTTTTCTATTAATTAAGTGCAAACGAATATTCGAAAATAAATAGATGCACACATATTGGGACGTTTGGAAATCGAACCACCTTAACAATTTTATTACAGATGCAAAATCAAGTCGATTTCGCCAAAAGTCAAACCCAGCGCTATCCAGACACGCGCACTCGCGCATCGGAGCCAATCGCCGTCCCATCAATCCGACGCTTGATCACCTGCAAAAAGTAAAGAAAGATCGCCGATAACCCGGCCGGCTAATAAGTTTGCTCGCTCTTGCATGCCGGCACGGAATTGGTCCAATTCCCTCTTTAAATTCAGGAGGATTTTTTGGAGCGCTGATTTGAAGTGAATGCCAATTCTGTTTTAAAAAATTGATAATATCTCTCAGCCCATAAGTGCTAGCTAGATGCCTTATGAGCTACTCCTGTACAAACCTTCTACTCACAATAGTTATACGATACAAGTGCAGAAAATAGGAAATTCGCAACGAGTGGTGATAAGTTAAAACACGACCGAAGGGAGTGTTTTATATCGACACGTGTTTCGAATTACATATTCGCACGTGTATCGTAGTACAACGTTTTACAGTACACATAGCTCTTTAAAGTTTCGACATATCCATGCACTCATTTCAGCACGCGTGCGGGAAAGTAGCACCATATATACTGAAATATATGTACTATATGTACAAAAATAATATTTTTAATTTGACTAATATTATATACAATAATTTGGCAAATGAATTGCGAATACTGTCGGAGGAAATATGTAAACTAAAGTTAGTTAACAAAATGGTTACTGGATAAATGTTTTATAGCGGTAAGGCTTACTTAGATTATAGGGAACCGATGACATTGTGATAAATTTAATTGTAATAATTGATATATTTCGACATATTATAGGTATTTTTGATATTTTTTATTTATTTAAGTTTTAGATTTTTTTATTATTTAATGTACATATTTTGTACGCTTGCGTGCAAGCTGAATACAAGGATTCCTTTTTATTATTTAAGACCAAATTTTACTGTATTCTTACAAATAAAGAATTATGATGCCATTTCAGAGCAAACAGCGGTAGCGGCTCAAACTCATTTGTGTAGCGGCGCATGCACTATTAAGATATCAAAACAAGATGAAAATTTTATCTAATTGTTAATACAGAATCGGCATGAGCATGGCTGTTTGGTGGAGATGATGTTATTGGATCGCTTGAATTAAATTAAAGGGCGCATTTTATTAAATACTGTAATCAGAGGGTTTTGAGAACTGGGTAATATTTTATACCACGACGGTATCAAACAAGCGTGTGGCCTGCCTGATTTTAAGCAGCCACCGCTGCCTATGCCCCATAGGGCGCATGCAACTCTAGTGGAGTTATATACCCTACAAGCTATCAAGGATTTTTTCTTGGCAGCACTGGAAACAGCTCGATAAATTTTTTAACGCTTTTCTCAACTTGTACGCGCATATAATCCGTCGTCTCAATCACTTCAACTAAGGAACATATCAACGATATTTTCCTTCACCGAAAAGCGACTGGTAAATATCAAATGATATTTCGTACATTAGTTCCGAACTTCCGAAAAACTCATCGGTACGAGCCAGGGTTTGAACCCGCGACCTCCGGGTTGCAAGTCGCACGCTCTTACCGCTAGGCTATCAGCGCTTCTTAGGTACTCACACTACTATATATAAATTATCAAAAAAAGAAGATATAAAAAAAGCGACCAAGTCCACCGGTGATCGAGGCGGCAATCGAACCCGCGTCTTCAGCTTACGCGGCTAACGTAACGCGGCTTTATGACAAAATGGTAAGGGAATGGAAAAAAAGTTGGGAAACTTTTTGATCCTAAAAAGATCAAAAGACCTCGTGGTTTTGAAAAGAAATAACATAACAATCAGCAGTATAGCAGCATGGTTCCATTTTTATCGTTTGTCACCATGCCTGTCACGTTGTAAGTGTGAAAGTGACGGGCATAGTGACAAACGATAAAAATGGAACCATGCTGCTATACTGCTGATTGTTATGTTATTTCTTTTCAAAACCACGAGGTCTTTTGATCTTTTTAGGATCAAAAAGTTTCCCAACTTTTTTTCCATTCCGTTACCATTTTATACAGACTTTGTATGACGATAAATAAATAGAAGGATCGGAAAATGTATACACATTCTGGGACTCTAGTTTTCGCCTATTAGGATTGAAAAAGTCCCTGATTTAAAAAATCTTTAAATTCCCACCAATTATTACGTTTAGTTGAGTAAGTAACGTAACGTTTACTTCGTTCTACCGAAACCAAGATTTCAATGTACATAAATAAAAGTGGTTCCGTATTTAATACAGAGAAGTTATTTGTTCAAAAATCCAATACATTTATTACTTTTCGGATGAGCAGGGACGAGGGAGTATTTA
This sequence comes from Cydia pomonella, assembly GCF_033807575.1. NCBI lineage: Eukaryota > Metazoa > Arthropoda > Insecta > Lepidoptera > Tortricidae > Cydia > Cydia pomonella. The sequence continues at coordinate 21,217,585 of NC_084706.1, read as the reverse complement.
ATATAAACCACATCAAAAGAAAATCAAAAGAAGAGACTGAATCCCTATATTCACCAAGTTTTTGGCGAGAGGAGGATAACCAAGTCTGTCGCATATATTATGATTCCTTTTTTCCACTTCCACAGGCCAATTCGAACAAACATTAACATCAGAATGATATTTGAATCATTTTATTTAGTTATCGTGCATTTCGCTCATACTTGTCCATGTACATGTACTGGCGTAGGCGAGCCGCACGATAACTAAATAACATGATTCAAATATCATTCTAATTAGCTTGTTTGTCTATTGACATTACCACAGAAAATCTTGTATTCCGTGGCGATTACTTATTCTCAACAATAACTGCATGTATCTTCCTACATAGTTTTACTCGTAGTTTTAATATCTCCTCTACATGATGGCCCTGCGCTGGACCAGCGAGATGGCCATGCGATGGTTGAGTGCACGCACTATGGAATGGGCCACGTGTAGATACGTACGCACTATCGCTGGCCTACTACTGGTTTCGGCTGAAGGGCTTAGCCTTAAATAGAGATAAAACTTGTTACCTCTCATTCCAGCTCAATGGCGCGGCACCACCGACGTACTCAGTCGCTGCTGAACAAACAGCCCTGCAGATGGTCCAATCGGCTAGACTACTAGGCTTCCAAATAGACAGCGGCCTCACCTGGGACCAACATATCGATGACATATGCTCTAGGCTTGGCCGCGCATGCTTTGCGCTCCGTCGCCTCGCGAGTACCGCGTCTCGCAGCGTCGTACTAACGTGCTACTTTGCGACCGTCCACAGCCTCATCACCTATGGCGTGGAGCTGTGGGCGCGGGCTGCCGATGCCGATCGAGTCTTCAGGATGCAAAAGCGGGCGATACGCGCTATTGCGGGCGTGCCCGATGACGTGTCGTGCAGAGAGTTGTTTAAGGAATTGGATATTTTGCCCCTTCCTTGTGAGCACATCTTCCAAGTTGCTCTCTTTACATATAAAAACTACGATGCGTTTAGACAACGAGGTGTGAACGAATCCCGCGCGATGCGTAGCAACAAGCTTGCCCATCTCCTCGTCACTCCCGCCCACAAACTACACAGATCAGAAAAGTCGGTATACATCTCGGGCTCGTCTGTGTATAATAGACTACCTGACACAATAAAAAAAGATGCAACTTCTGCGGTGGTCTTCAAAGCTAGATTACGCAAGTGGCTTCTTAATCATCTATTTTATTCTGTAAACGAGTTCTACGAACTCCCTATGATATAATTAATCTCTCTAGTCAGTATTTGAATGTTTTACTGAAATAATTCAATGTGTATATTAAAATGAAATAATATTTCAATTAATTTTAAATTTGATATAGAATGTACCTGACATGTAACTTGGCGTTATTAATAAAGTATTTGTATTTGTACTACGCCGCGCCATAAGTCATCCGGTCCACTACTCTACACCCTGGCCTATCTTAGTGGACCAGTATAATGGCCCATCATGTAGAGGAGCTATAAAAAATTATTATCGTTTTTGTAACGGCCCGCTAACCAGACCTCGCAAAACGATTCGAAATCAGCGTACTCCTCGTACACGTAATAAAAGCAAAAACGTCAAGCGTAAACTAACACGAGGATTTCATCAGAAAACCTCGTCGGTATAATAATTGAATGAATATTCAGGCTTCTTAATCAATGGAGGCATTACCGAGCTGCAGGAGCAGTCACCAGCCTGTGAAATTGGACTCGAACAGATAAGGATGGTGCGATAGGGTTAAATGGGGGCGCGAGAGGGAGGCGGAATTTGCTGGCTTTTATAAATCATTTTTCCTGGCACGGCGAAGGTTTAGGGCGACTGCGGAGAGATAGGATTTAGTTTTTATGGCATAGACGGAAAATTTGTAAATGATGTGATAAAAATGTATTTGTTATCAATTTAAATAACAAAACTTCCGTGAGAATCAGACATTTATTATATTAAATCGGGGCAATTAATAAGGGGCATGTTGGCTAACCGACGCACACTAGCTCCAGTTGAATCTCCTCTTTGTGGAGCAAAAAAATCAAGCATTTTTCGACTTTATTAATGTGAGTGAGAGAGTGATAATTTAACTACTAAGTAATTAATAAAAGTTAGTTGTCTGTCTTATTTATCGTTTTTCTTCTACAGGTCAGAAAAAAATCACTGACTAATGAGAAACAGGGAAATCTTTTCTTATATAAATAAAAATAAGATCAAAATTGTCATCTTATTATACAACTAAAAATATAAAACTATTATTATTATTATTTGAACTTTATTACACAATAAAAATAAGTACAAATGGCGGACTTAATGCCTTAAGGCATTCTCTACCAGTAAACCATAGGACAAAACAGAAATTCTCGAATGTGGGTGACAGAAAAAATTACAACTATTCGCTATGTGCACGACTGTCACGCAACCTAGCGTCCGCAAGTATAGAGGAAAACGTCAATTCACTACATTTTATAAAACTACTCCAAAACGAAAAACTACTGAACAGATTTTCATACGACTTTCATCTATCAATAGAGTAATTCTTGAGGAAAGCTTAGGTATATAACTTGTTAAGGTTTTGTGTCAATAGGTTGAAATATAACGATGATGTCGGAAAAAATCATGCTGGCTAGGAGCTTTAATCGAAAACGCTGCCTAATCTGTTTGAGCTACGAGTATAACAACATAATGTATGGTGGGGTTGTTTCTCATTTATAGGTTTACAAAAAAAGTCCGCGATGTTAAATGTCTATCTTTTTAGGATAACTTACTATACCTATTCATAACTTCTAGAAGAAGATCACGTAATATGTGGCATTTGCAAAGCTATTTATATGGATACATTATTAGTAATTATCAAACTAAATACGTTAGGTATATTAAGCATTTCATGCAGATTACAATGGTCCCTTACACCAAGCAATTTAAATGAATATTTCAGGAGAAATCGTAAATTAAAATTTCATTTCGAGCCATATAACTTGTACGAAATATTAAAGACGCTATCCGCAGTTAGTTCTAATTTTTACCACCTTATGCGCTGGGATCGCTTTACTTACCCCCACCATGCACTTCGCATGGTCCCAATAAGTAATTTTGAAAAGTATTAGCTAAACTTGGCTGGAGTCAGGCATGTATACCAATAAATACACTTAGTGTTCTTGTGTGTTTAGTATATGAGAAGCTAACTATCCTGTCGCCTAAATTTATAAAATACATACAAGTTTTAGAATTTTTTGAAAAATTTACCCGTCACATAAAAGTTCCGTGTGCCGCCCGCCTTAGTTGCTGAAACGCTGAATTGCGATTATTTCTCTTTGCGTTTAGTTAATCAATTATTGTAATGTTGTTGGCGGAGACGTGTGGGTGTGCTTTTGGTGTGGGAAAACACGGCGTGTCGTCTGGCGACGAGATAAATTGGCGTTCAGTATCAGAGGCCAAAATGGAAATTATTTACTCTATGTTTGAAAATATTTAAGTTGTGCTTTGTTTAGTGTATTGTTTTTTGTATAGTATAATATCGGTGACAACAAAGCATAATACAGCCCGCCTAATGGTAAGCAGTCTCCGTAGCCTATGTACGCTTGCAACTCCAAAGGAGTTACATACACGTATAGACGAATTTTAAGACGAAATAACTTACAAAGTAAAGTATAAGGTTTTTTTATGATGACCGTTTGAGGTCAAAAGGAAATGGAACCCTCATAGGATTACTCGTGTGTCTGTCATAGAAAATTTGGTCTGAATTTGGTCGAGCAATTGAGTTAAAATTTGGTACCGGTAAAATGGGGTGAGTAGGTTTCGCGGGGAGAGCTGGGTTACGAGTGGGGAGAGAAGGGATGAAAGGGGGGTGGGAAGGGATTTTAAGGCTACCGCTACAAAAATAATGTATTCCAATTTAAAATGGAGCTATAGTAATACTCATAATAAAAAAAAAGATCCATCAATCTTCCAAAATCACTTCAGCATGAAATCCCATGTCACCCCAATTGCGAGGCAACACGGGGTGAGGTGGGTTATCCTGTTTATCGTCAATATTATGAAATGGAACTACCCAAAATAAAATAAAAACTAAAATACAAACGTCCGAAACACTTATTATATACTCCAGTCAGTTTGCATGTGTACAAATAGAATGTTATCGAGGTTTTTAATGTCAGTTTTGACCCTACTCACCCCATTTTATGGTACAGATAATGTAAGTCGGGGACCTCAAGACTACCGTACATCGTAAAAGTAATTTCAAACTTGAGGCCACTTTTGAGAGGATGGGCTCATGTACACGGTGCGAGAACTCTCATGTGAGTAACATTATTGCGGTATTTGATCGATCGGCCGAATTGGTTGTATCCTCAATAGTCAGCAATGTAACTAAAATCATATGCGAGTTCGCATGCCGTCTAAATCAGCCCTTTGTTCATAAATTTAAACAATAGGATAAATGGTTTTGAAGTTATGTATGCAAATAGGGGAAAATTTACCATAGTTCTTTTTTTATTGGCCATGGACCAGAAACTGCGCACTGACACTTTTTTTTCATGGACTTCAGTTCTTTCTGAATATCAAGTATGCACCTCTATTACGTACAGCCGAATGATATATCGTTAATTACACACAAATTTTATACACCGTTAACTATTATTTGGGTGCTGAAAGATTTCCCCCTTTTTATATGTTTTTTTTTTTTTATCAGAGATAATTTGGACTTATATAGCTTTGCTGTGTAAAACAAACTTCTTAAAAATATACTTAAATTTAAATACTCGCAATATATATTATATTTACGATAAACTTCTTCTTTTTCGTTTAAGAACGCTAAAAATGTTTATAATATTATACAACTTTTAAAAATATACAGAGAATAACATCTGAAAGCGATGTACTATATACTGAGCTATGGGATAAAAAAAAACTAGATAGAACCTACCTAAGTACTAAAACATTATCCAATTTTATTTTCAGCAGACGGTTACTCGCAAGATCAGACTCCAAAAAAGATCAACATTTGAGATGGCTCAAAGGTATTGGTTTTCTGCACGAAAAGAATGAATAGAAACTTTAATATATATATTAGGAAAATTTTACACAAATTGACTAAGTCTCACGGTAGGCCAAGAAGGCTTGTGTTGTGGATACTCAGACAACGATAAATATAATATACAAATACTTAAATACATAGAAAACATCCATGAATTAGGTACAAATATCTGTGCTCATCACAAAATGCCCTTACCGAGAACGAACCCACGACCATCGGCTTCATAGGCACTAGACCAGAACGGTTGTCAAAATTAAACGAAAACTCTTACTCAACAACTTCCAGCTGCAATATAAAGCAAGTAAGTTCAAACAAAATATTCATCGGTACAGGGCGGCAACGCTCTCACAATCTATCGCGATATAATGGAGCTGTTAAGGACAATATTCCGGGAAACATATTGGATGCAGCCCGGCGAATGTGTAAGCGAGCGAAGACGGCCGGACTGGGACTTAGTGGGAGGAAGGAAAACTAGATATACATTTAGTAGCTGGTTTCTTATTTGCCTTTTGTAAATTAGATCTGTCTAAAAATAAAAATAAAATTGAAAAAATTATAATAGCACTATATATTGAGTTAAAACTTTTTTACTAATTTTGGTTGGCTTAAAACCATATCCATCTTTTGCAGAAACCCGCAACAAAATCGGTTGCCTGCGACACAAACCAAAAAGCTCTCGAACTCTCGTTCTGGCTGTCGGAGATAAAAATGAACCTGGCAGCAGTAAAAATATCCGTTAGTAAAATTGCTGTCTATCTAGGCATTTAAATTCTGCATCATTTCAATACGTTCCTAACCGTAAAGAGTTGAACTCCGTTAAATCGACTTTGATAAGCCCCACGTGCTAATCATCTTGTTTTAATAAGGATGGCCTGGTTACCTTGGACGTTAACACTCTCCAGTAATTTATCCGTTTCTGGTTTGGCTCTAGTTTATTTTTCATAATCCCCTGTGCACCTCGCCCCTGAGCGAGTGATAAATCCGCAGCTACATCTGGCCAGGCGCTCGGTTCAATTTTATTACCATTCTCTCTCGGCGACTTATTTGATTCGCCGTCAAAGCCTTCGAGACGATCTTGGTTACATTATCTTCTTTACACTCCCGCCTTTTCTTACCTTATCTTATCATCGCCATCCTTTGCTGATCAGTCTACTCCCCGTTGCAACTGAGACACAGATGCTAAGCGGATCTGTTGAGTGCGGCACGCTTTTAGTTCCGCGTGGTAGACTCACTTTTGAAATGTATATTCTACGCGTTTCATTCTACGGAACTATCTGACTGGGCGACTGTAATCGCTGAGGTGCAATCGGTTCCGAAGTTCAAAAGTTAAAAGACCATTTGCGCCTCATTTCTTCAATCCAATGTTTTCAAACTTTCAAAAGTTTTTAAAGCAAAAATAACTTTGTTTGTGTACGTAAAGCTATTTAATTAAGAATTTTGACTTTTTCTTATTTTGAATCGTTACCACTTTTGAACCCGAACGTGTAACCCTTTACCCACGTGTGTCAAACGGAGTCGAAACTTGCAAAGTCATTCCTCAGTATGGGCAACTATTGTCGATTTGAGAATAGGTACAACTCGGATTTTTTTACACGAATATGAACCTTCTGTCTTACTGATTATGGTCTTAAAATACAGTTGCATAAGTCAGGACGCCTGGGTATTTCGCAGAATAATCTCAAACTACTTATAGCATCGCGGTTGTTAAATCAAGTTAGACACTTAAAAAGGAGCTTACGTATTATACGAATGTCTCATATCAGCATATCACTCTTTTTTCATTCAGTTTCCAACCATTGTTCTTGAATTGTGATATTTTACATAATTCTTTACAAAGTCATCCGGATTTTACGATACTGTGCGGAGAGCTTATCGATGTAGAATTTGTTTTGTTGGACAATAAAACGGTTTTACAACTCTTACAAAATATAACGTTGCCGTTGGCGTGAACGAGGAAATGGATTCAGTTAGTTTTGGTAGATATATTTTGATTATATTTTAATCAAATTTATGTTATGTATATTATACTTGTATTTCATTTTTAGGGTTCCGTACCCAAAGGGTAAAACGGGACTCCGCTGTCCGTCCTTCTGTCTGTCTGTCCCTCTATCACCAGGCTGTACGAGTATCTCATGAAGCGTGATACTCGTAGTTAGACAGTTGAAATTTTCACAGATAATGTATTTTTTTTTGGGGTTCTTCAAAAAAGGAGTGTACAAGTTTTAAAGGGTCGGCAACGTGCATGTAACACCTCTGGAGTTGCAGGCGTCCATAGGCTGTCGTGGCTGCTTACCATCAGGTGGGCCGTATGCTTGTTTGCCACCGTCGTGATATAAAAAAAAATCTGTTGCCGCTATAACAACAAATAGGTACTAAAAAAAAAAAATATTTAAGAGGGCTCCCATGATTTTTTTTGCCGTTTTTATAGATAATGGAACCTGAATCCTTGGAACGGAACCTTCGTGCGCGATTCCTACTCGCAATTGGCTGGTTTTTATTATTTCGGTTTTTCTTTTTTACTCCAATTCATTAATTCAATTCAATTCAATATTATTATTTCGAACAATCCATATTAGTGTTAGTACATAGCACAGCAAAACTTATAAATCTATGTTAGTGACATCTATAACAAGAAACAAAAATAAATATAAATAAAAATAAACACCAATTAATTACCCCAGCCTTTTTCGTAGATTTTAACTACATGTTGTTTTTTATATTATTATATGTCATATAATCTGAAAGGCGAATATTTACATACATCGTACTGAATAACTTTCACTCCTCCTTCTTCCTTCTTCCTCGCGTTGTCCCGGCATTTTGCCATGGCTCATGGGAGCCTGGGGTCCGCTTGACAACTAATCCCAAGATTTGGCGTAGGCACTAATTTTTACGAAAGCGACTGCCATCTGCCCTTCCAACCCAGAGGGTAAGCTAGGCCTTGTTGGGATTAGTCCGGTTTCCTCACGATGTTTTCCTTCACCGAAAAGCGGCTGGTAAATATCAAATGATATTTCGTACATAAGTTCCGAAAAACTCATTGGTACGAGCCGGGGTTTGAACCCGCGACCTCCGGATTGAATAACTTTCACTATGAACTTAAATCTATAAATAAGTATCTAATCTTAAGGGGTCCACTGTTTAACAGTCCGCCGGACAGTATTGGCCTGCCAGTTGTTCGGAACTGCCAACATGTTGTTGTAACTGACAAGCCGGACGGCGGACTGTTAATCAGTTGGCCTCTTTGCACCAAAATCGTGTATCTATATTTGGCTGTCCCGTTGAAAACATGAACAATCGTTTTTTTTTATACCTAGAAGATTCCGATCTATCAGTAAATACTTGAAAATGATTTACTTATAATCTTTTCAGTTATATTATCACTGATTTCATGTACTATTTGGGATCCGCGTCGCACGAAATCGGCGTTTGTTAAGCAAAACATGTTAAGTGGAATTGACTTGGTAAGTTTAGTACGCGCAATACTATTCAATATTCCTTACTACTACTATTGGTAGCTCTACAAGCCGTAAATCTCGCGAGTCAAATGGGCCATTTTGAAAAATAAAATATTCACAAAAAATCTGTCTAAGTGTCGAACATGCTCACATCATTTCACGAGAATCGGTTAAGAAATGCGACCTGAAAGAAGACTGAAACGGAGACACACTCACCCGATCAATAAGATACATTATTCACATTACGATAGATACTTAACTAGAACTGCCTGTGAAAAATGTGAAAAGAAAATACAATCAGACAATACCGGATCTCACGACAGTCATGATTATTTATATCTTGGTCTTTGGTTTACGCTTTACGCCTTAAGCTGCATACAGTCATGTTTCACGGAAAAAAATCCATTGAACGTGACGCTGTCTGCAGCATACAACGTGGCTGGCTATTCCATTTTGAAAACCATCAATAAATGTCGGCAGACCTAAATGAAAACCGAAACCATTTCATTACGCTTTTGAGAACCAGCGGCGCTTAAACCTCGCCGCGCGTTGCCACAATACCAACGATGCGACGATCACTTTATTAGCTGCATTGTGCTAAACTACCACGCTATCATTATTACTATAGTCGGACTATTTAACATTATCTATCAAAAACAGACCTTATTAACGATGGCGTTTACGCTACGAGGCTACGTATGTGTATTGGTAGGGTAGAACGTTCATAATATCGTAAGCGCCATCGACCATAAGGTCCGTGTAATAGATTATGTAACATAATTTACTAGCGTTTAATTTTCAAAGTCGCATTATAAACTTAGTGGTTGTGTCGTATGTGTCGATGATGGTATACCAAGCACCTAGAGTCAACCTTTTCTTGTGACATCCACGTACCTCATCTTGGTCTACCTGCCACGAACAGAACTACACTGTCCAACAAAAGTAAACCGATGTGTGACAGCGAAAAGTCGTGTGCTACTCTGCAGCGGCGCCACCACAATGACAATTAATGAATGTACCTACCTAAAACGTACATTATGTACCTATAATGTTATGACACACTATAGGTACATGATGTCCGTTTTGGGTACATCATTTCATCATATGATTCATTAATTTTCATTATGGTGGCGCCGCTGCAGAGTAGCATACGAAAAGTCAGGCACGTTGTCCCTCCGTAATGCACGGCGCTGATGCCGCGTTCTCTTTCTCGCTCACTAGACTGTACCTTTAACCCTTTGAACGGCACGCCTATAGTGTGCGGCGCGTCATTATGAACCTTGTCGAATTGCACGAAGGTTGAAATTGGGCTGTAGCTGTGCGCGACAATTGACGTCTTTGGTGTTCAAAGAGTCAATGATATCATAGCTGAGAAAAATCGCATGCGCGCCCTAATAATTGATTGAAATAGAGATGCCACGAATATTCGGCAACTTTTCGGTATTCGGACACTTTGCCAACTATACGGTATTCGGCCAAATATGGGCTACTTACTGTTCGGCCGAATATCGAATATCTGTTACACCTAGGTACTTGAAAAAATACACAATAAAAATAACCAAAAACCAATATATTTAATATGTATTCTTGGAAAGCTGTTAATTACGAGTACCCGTTTTTTGAGCATTTGTTGATTACCAATAATTTTATTTTTATCATGGATGCAACAAAAATGAAATTAGTTAGCGAATAGTTTTCATAATTATTAATGGGACTCAAATCATTTGTATGTTATGCCGAATATTCAGCGCTTCGGCCAAGAGACAGAGGCCGAATACTCGGTATTCGGCCAAAACCAACTATTTGAGGCATCTCTAGTAATAACGTTCGGTTAAATCTGATGTTCCCTAATATATTGTGTTTACAGAATATTTTAAGAAACCAAATAGGTAAAAATACAGTTGTATCATCGTTTGCTTTTCGGCTTCCCCTTTGCAAACTGGCAGCTTCGGCGTCAAGTACCACTAGACACGAAATTATATCGATATTGGATATACACACACTAAGCCAGGTAAGTACGTACATTTATTTTTAACCATCATGCTTATTAGTGGTAGATAAATAAAAATAAAATAAATATTTGGGGAAGATCTTACACAGATCGACCTAGCCCCAAACTACGCAAAGCTTGTACTGTGGGTACTAGGCAACGATTTACATATGTATATAGATGAACACATACGTATACATAGAAAATACCCATGACTCAGGAACAAAATATCTGTGTTCAATGTTCCTCACACAAATAAATGCCCTAACCGGGATTCGAACCCAGGACCATCGGCTTCATAGGCCAGACCACTCGAGATTTACATGTACTTACTTTGAATTTTTCCCTATTTTTGAAAGGCGTTTTTAAGCGATCGATTACTTGTAATTTTCTATGACCAACGCCATATATGGTGTAGGTCGCGGTGCAGGCAGACCGAAAAGGAGATGGCGGGACGACTTGCACGCATTTTATCCGGATTGGCGGCAATGTACAAATGACAGGGTTGAGTGGAAGAAGCGAGAGGAAGCCTTTGCCCAGCAGTGGGACACTAAATTGGGCTTAAAAAACCGCCATATTTAGAAAGACTTGACAACGACTAGAAACATTTGTTATGCTTTACGGGCTATATTTTATTTCGATTTTTTTGGTTAGTTTATTAAGGATGACTCACGCTGGACCGGGCCGGGGCTGAGCCATCCAACACGTCATTTTCTATGACGGCTGATCGGTGATCTCGTGGTGCTTTCCGCTTTCCATGGAAAGTTGGCCGAAACTTTAATCCAATTGACATATATAAAACATAGAAAATGACGTGTTGAACGCCTCGGCCCCGGCCCGGTCTAACGTGAGTAACCATTTAGTCAATAAATAAATATTCAGTGCAATGCTCGTTTTTTATATAAGGTGCCCAAATGTTCCGAATCGGGTTAATCCGAAAATCTAGGTCACATAATATCACAATACCTATAAGAGAATCATTGATCATTGGGTATATTTTTCAAATTACTTATGTGAATCGAGCATATGTTATTAAATATAACATAAAACAACTTAGCTAGTCTGATATGTAACCTCAACCAATCATGTTAATTCCATCATGTTGTCAGACTTTATCGGAACTACCGGAAAATAATTATTTTCGGATAATAAGTTTTATTTTAATTTTTTATAAATTTTCAGACAAAAACTTGTTACTCGAGCTTGTTTCCCGCTCTGTCACCCCTATTAGAGACAGACTTAACCATGTTGAATAAGATCTATGTAAACTACACAAATGATATAGAGGATAAATTTATCCTGGACTCCCAGGGTTATGGCATAACTGTGTCTAAGATAGGTTACAATTATCGAAAAGATGCTGTTGCTTACGTGAATCGAGAAGTAAGTTTTAAGGTTCCACAGAGTACCAGTTCGCCGGACGATATCGGCCTATCGCAAAAGCTGACAATCGCAAATAAATGACAGGTTGATATCGTCCGGCAAACTGGTAATCAGTGGGCCCCTTTACATCTTTTAATTAATTAAGCATTGTGACCTATTATAGGACTTTTTGCGACTTTTCTTAATGTGTCTTGCACTCATTAAGGAGATTTTTTTATTTAGACACATTTATGTAAAATGTGATGAGTAAGATATAAAATCCACGTACTAAAATTGAACTTTATTTTGAAAGAAGTATAATCTTATATAGATAATAAATAAATGTAAGCAAACGTAATAATATTCCTTTGATTTGAATTATGGCAACACAGCTTATTTCCTTTCAACAAGTAACATTTCGAAAGAACTAAATTTCCATTTATTGTTAAATAAGTGCAAACAATCTTTGTATTTTTTTCAGTTCAGTTCCAAAACATATATGCGTATACGAGATATCCTCGACTTAAATGACATCGATAAAAACTCTTCTATATTAATTGTCAATGGATTTCATTATAAGGTAGGTAGTAGCTTTGGTCTAAATAACGATCACATCCTGCATGCCACTTGTTAATTTTGTCAACGACAACTAATAATAAAAGTGTTTTTGCAATAACCCAGTCTACCCAAACATCAAATCATAGACCGTTTTACAGTTCACTTTTTCTAAAATAGTCCCAATGCCTGCTGCGACCAGTTCATAGATGTCTATTGTTGCGCCTGTGAACGGGTACCAGCAGGCCTCTCCACCCACCTCTACGTGTTGGATCTATATCCCCACGCAAGCCTATCAAAAGACCGGGATTTATAGGCCCGTGGAATCCAAGGAGATACAAATAGTGACTAACCATAACAATCAATTTAAAAATATACATTACGAGCATGTACAGACAACTTTTAATCGTTGTTAATCCCCAAAAAGTTTTAACCTATCTCACAGGGGCAAAACAATTGGCGTTATAATTCTGTAAAAAAAAAAACATTTTTAAATTCAGGGCACCTGGGAATCCATCTTCGCGCAAGCTTCAGTGACAAGTAAGCAATTCCGTAGTGGAAAACAGACTTTAAAGATAGAAATGATGCAAACAATCACACAAACATTGTTCTTGAGCGATGCAAAAGCACAATTTAAGGTAATGTAATGTAAGGCACTCACTTGTAGACGAAACTTTTCACTACTATTCTGCCTCACTAGTATGCATACTAGCCTATGCCGCGTAGCGATTACAATCGTTAACGCTCCGTAGCGTAGCGTAGTCATCTCTCTCTATCACTCTTCCATATTAGTGCGACTGTGACAGTTCCGTTTCGTTCGCCACGGAGCGTGAACGATAAGCACGATGGCTACGCGGGCAGGCGTAACAGCCATCGAAATCAGGTTAAATTTGAAATTATGCTCAATAAAATTAAATAAACAATTGTAAGAAATTGCGACAATGACTGTTGATAGTTTAATGGTGCTCCAACCGTGGCTGTTATAGATGTTATATAACATTATGTGACAGGGACAACATAATAAAACACTGTCAATCCTATCATGTAGTCTCTGTCACATGAATGTTACATACAATTTTATAATAGCTAATATGCCAATACAGCTTCTGTGCAACATTTTATAACTATATCACCAAATGTTTACGTGTATTCATTTCAGGCTATTTCCTTACATCTATCTCAAGTTGGTGTGATCATGACATTCCTGTTACCATACCGCAATTCAAGCATTATCAAGCTTCTAGACACTATGTCACAAAATCCCAAATTAATTGAGAATATAAATAAGAGAATGCAATGGAAATTCGTTAACGTTGCTCTTCCAAAATTCAAAATAAAAACGTGTTTGGATTGGACGCCTTATTTAAAGCAGGTGACGATGACGTGGTAATTGACGGTAACAAATTTAGATAAGATGAAGTATAAGAATCATATGCAGTTAAACTTAGCTATAACGTACTCACCTTACCTTCAATAATCAAAAGTACCAGACCTTCTACATTGCTAACTTTGAGACCCATCAATAAATAACCAGTTGGAGAAATAACAAAGAAACTCTAGGGAAGTTGAGGAGGCGAGGAAAAATATAATCCTAAAATGTTTTTTTATTATGTTACGAAGTCGTATGAATATATTTTTGTGATTAAAAAAGATATTAATCATTAATGATTTAATTGTAGGTAATGGTTTACCAAATTTTATATCATGGTTGAACATCAAATCGGTCTCTGCCTTTCATGCTGATATGTCAAACAATGTACAAAACGACGACGATATTTGTTTAGTCTTTTTTCGCAACTGTGATGAAAAACATTGTTTGTAACATAGGAGGTATTAAGATTGAAAATTCGCATCATATAAATTCTATTAGCTTTAATCATAGAGAAAGAAGTAAGCTTAGAGCACTCCATACATGAGCTTTTTTACTGATGAGAATGATTATAATAAGTTACATGTGTGTATGGTAAAACTTGTTATTAATAATATTATAACTCCCTAATAACATAAAACTTATTAACCTTAAAGCTTATATATAAATAAATATATACAAATAAGTTTTTCTCAATGCTCGGTTAAAACATATTGGGGACGCGAGGAAGATCGAAGGACCAGCAGAAAGCGCAGTCGGAGAAGTATAAAGGGACTATAAAAACGTAAAATTAGAATAAAACAAAAAGGTCACCGTCTTTTATTATATAAAGCGCAGGTTCGACCTCATATGGACTACTGATCTCATCTCTGGTCTGGCGCTCCTCAATACCAGCTCCTTCCTCTTGACTCCATCCAGCGGGCAGTTCGTATTGTCGGCGATCCCGAACTTACTGACGGATTAGAACTTCTTAGCCTTCGGAGAGACGTTGGCTCTCTTTATATGTTCTACCGTCTGTACAATGGGGAATGCTCCGAAGAACTTTTTGAAATGGTGCTACCGTCACGTTTTTATCACCGCACCTCCCGCCAAAGGAGAAAAGCTCATCCTCACTTCTTAGATACATGGCACACCAAGAATAAGCAGGCATCTCGCTCATTTCTTCCTAGAATTGAGTGAATGAGTTGCCTTCTGAGGTATTTCCTTTGCGCTACGACATGGGATTCTTCAAGAAGCGGGTATTTAGGGTTCTCAAGGGTCGGCAACACTTAAGTGGCCCCTATGATGTTGTTTATGTCCATGTGCGACGATGACCGCTTCCCATCAGGTGGATCGTTCCTCGTTTGCTGACTATACTATAACATAAAAAAGGATGTTAAGAATGAAGCCGACTGACCTGAATCCCAATCGTAGGGTTTATTTACGGCGGCCGCCAATAACATATTTCCAATATTTTCTTCTCTCTGTTTATCACTACTCCTTCACACTCACGTTTATTTAATTATAATATATTACGAGTATGTAGTAATACTTTTCGTGGTAGAAAAAATGTATATGGTTTTTCACTTGATTGACATCGCCAAATTTATTTAAATTTTGCTCTTCTTTATTTGCGTTTAAGTTAGTCAGCAAAAGGCGGGTGATATGAAAATAAAAATGAGGTCGAATGGAGAGTAGAGTGTGAAAGAAGAGCGAGTGAGATGGATCAATATGAAAGATAATTAATGAAAAGGGGCACGAACACATATTATAAAAAGTTTTTTATATGTGTATGAAGTGAGCACTCTAAGCTTACTTATTTCTTTATGCTCTAGTTCGAAATTTTGGCCATACCTCCCTTACTGCACAATGTACTGTTACAGATCGGTCTCAGCCTAACAACTGATATGAAAAACACTGGCCTGAATGGTATCTTAAAAGATAAGGCTTCTGGACCCAATATGTACGTTAGTAAGGCGAAGCAAAAACTTTTCGTAGAAATCAGCGAGGGTCCCGGGCGGAGTCAAGGTAAGCATTCAAAGTATTTAAAGATACAGTTATCTTTAGTCATATTAAAATGCACTTAAGATACCGTTTTTAAAAATGAAATATAGCAGTTTGAATCCTACATTACTATTACCTACAACTATTTTTAATTTTAAATAATCACGTGGGAAACACATCGATAGAAATTTATTAACGAAATACATGAATTTAATAACAAAGTTGTTCTCTTAAATTGGTATGTAGTCAAAGAATGTTTCTTGATGTAAATCAAGATTGTGACGACCGGTCTGACCTAGTGGGTAGCGACCCTGCCCATGAAGCCAATGGTGCTGGGTTCGAATCCTGATAAAGGCATTTATTTGTGTGATGAGCACAGATATTTGTTCCTGAGTCATAGGTGTTTTCTATGTATATAAGTATATGTGTATTACATATATATATCGTTGTCTGAGTACCCACAACACAAGCTTTCAATTCAATTCAATTTCTTTATTGTTGGTTATATATAGGTAATAAAGATATTCTAAAATGGTTGTCCATTATAACCTGCCTTTAAAGCGTATAATATTCTTAAACTACATGCATTATAAATTAAACTAACATAATTAATGAGCATAATATAATCAAAACATAACAATAACATACAATAATTATTTTACATCAAACAATATTAATTACATGTCACAAACGAGATCCCGTTTCCCATAATTAAATTTAAATGTCAAAATTATCATCAAAAAATATTTTATATCACAATAACTTTCTTCTTCTTCTTCTTTTAACTTCTTGAGCTTACCGTGTGACTTTGTCAATCTGTGTAAGGATGTCCTATAATATTTATTTATTTATTAGCAATAAAATCGGCTGAATTATCCTAGGTCCTTTAATTAAAGCAATTTAAAAATCAAATAGGTATGTTTTGCCTTTCTCTACAGTCACTCATTTCAAAATTCACGAGTCACCGAAATATTATCAATTTACAGTTGATACAGTCGGACCAAGCTAGGTCTGCTCATACTTCGTAATTACAATAAACCACCTCAAATATAATTAAAAAAGTGAGATTTATATTTAATGACATTCTTACACCTGGTTCTATCACAGCCGGTGCAGAGTTAGTTTAGATAGAAGACATACACCATGATTTCACCGTGATTTCAGTGGGCCTCGCCGATACGCCGCAGGTTGTACCTGAATTAAAGCACCCAGCATCGCCTCCCGTGACCCTGGAGGATTTTACAGTTGACGGTCCATTCTTCTTTACTGTCACTATGACTGTGCGTCAAGGAAAGAGAAAACGATCTAATAAAATATTTCGAGTGTTCACCGGAGTTTACTATGGGCCGGAGTAACTAAAAATATAAATACAACTAACAATAAATACAAGTAACAATAAATCCAAAATTCTATTGATTTTTATTTATTTATTTATAACGGTTAAACAAATAGACCTAAAACGTGGTGTAATTAAAAAGAAACTGCAGAAAACAAACAACAAAAACCAAACAAGTCAGTCTAACTTTATAACAGAAATTATTACGACGAAATTAAATCATAATGAATTGTGTGGTGGTTCGGCAACTTTGGAGCGCGACTCAAGCTTGCAACTGGACGGATTTCTAGGATTCTTGTACCTTAATAGGCACTTCAACTAATTTTATTGTAGAACATTGAGAAACAAAACTAAATCAGACTCCGTATTCCTGAACGTAAATCATTACAAATTTTCTGCACTCCGTATTCCCTCTTATTTGATTAATTTTAGATCCGGAAAAACTTCGGTCTAAAGTAAAGCAATGAGAATAAAACTACAGAACAAATCAAATTAATGTACATGTCTTTTCTTTTATTTGTGTTTTAAGTAGTCGCATCCTTGATTGACGCCAAAAGTGACACCAAAGTATCCAGATTGTTCACTCATTACGCTGACACAGTATTGTATACCGTCGTACAGAAGTCTAATGAGTGAGAATGACAAATTTAGGCGTGCATACCTGTTTCGTGAGCACCCTCCACCCACAAAGCTCCACGAATCACGAGGCCCGCTATCAAAAAAAATGTCAAGGTCAGCAATGCGAATAAAATTCCTAAAAAGCAAATAACCTTGCTCTCTACTCTGCTCTTGAAATTGTAGTATGAAAAAAAACTTGAAAAAGCAAAATTGTGTCTCCGGCAACATGTCTTCTGATAAAGATAGGTTTATTGATCGATCGCCTTTGTTTTTGAATAAGGATCTGAGGCGGATTATCCGAAATTCATTCACATCTGGTTAAATTATTTAACCAGATGTGAATGAGAAATTCATGCAACTCGTTTCCCCCATACTTCAGCAGTTCTCCAGTAAGTTGTCGATGCCCGATTGCCTATTGCTCGCAGACTTCTTATTTTCTGTTGCAGCAACAGTAACAAACTGAAGGTCAATGGCTTATCTTCACTGTCATATGTCAAATGGCAAACAAGAAATTATCTTTTACAGATAATTGCAGCCAAAACCTTGGCAACGAAAACCTTAGCCGACCAACTGACGAATTATTTCGCACGAGAGAAGGGTAGAGATATTTATTAATTATTCCTGGCTTTTACTATGTAACCCAGTAACGGTCAGATGGTTTACATACTTTATCTCGTTTTGTTGGCTAGCCATTAAATTCAAATTCGATATCCCGCAACTCAGCACGGCTCTCCGTACCTCCCGTGCGTAGCATCAAGCTCATTATCCCCCGACATTGATCTGGTTTCATGTCATTCCTTCACCGTCCAGGCAATCCGGCTTTGGAACGATTTAATTTTTCAATCTTTATCAGGAAAGCTCAGAAAAAATGCACTTTTAAGCGCATGTTGCGCAAATATCTATTTTATAAAGTTTAGTTATTTCCCTTATGAAGTTTCACAATGGGTACCTATTACATAGTGTGTATGTTTCTTTGGATAATATGTTATAAGTGTAATATCAATTATTGTTCTGTGTTGCAATCTAATTAATTTTATTGTACCTGTAAGACCACCAACTTAACTTTACTAACAATTTTTGTCATGGTCTATGGTCTTATGTTTTAGAATACCTTTTGGTATTAAGTCCATAACATACCTATATTAAATAAATAAATAATTATTAAGGGACAATCTCACACGAATCGACTAAGCCCTACAGTAAGCTAAATAAAATGTATATACAGATAAATACTTAAATACATAGAAAACGTCTATTTGTGAAGATATATGTCGTCAATACTTAAGAACGAATATTTGTGAGGAAACACAAATAGGTGGCCTTACCAGGATTTGAACCCTGGACCTCCTGCTTTGTAGATAGCCACTATACCGCCTGGGCTATGAGGCCGTTAAAATTTGTATTGTGTACTAATACAGTAAAACCTTCAGTCGAACATCGATAAGGCGAAATCCTCGTCTAACACGAAATAAAAAATCGTCACAGAGCATGTTAGGCCATGCTCAGCGTAGGGTTCCGTAGTTTTTATTCTGTCAGAATAGGCTTCGGGGGCTATTATGTATCTAATATACATTACAATGTACCTTACATGTATTAGAGAAGACTTTCACAATGAGTACTTAAAAACGGCTGAACCTACCATGCTTACTATAGTTTTTATTGAAAGTATTAGCGAAATTTTTGTGTTACCATTTTTTTTTTCGTATTTTTTGAACACGTGGTTCAAAAGCTAGAGGGGAGGGGGACACATATTTTTTTCTTTCGAAGCGATTATTTCTGAAAAATTTTAGTTTTTAACAAAAAATGGTTGTTGGAGATCCTTATTAGTATTGAAAGACCTATCCTAAATAAATTTTGTATGGGAGGCCCTAAAATATTTTTTTTAGTTCTTATTATACCGTTCTGTCGCCATGTTCTGTATCCATGCCAAATTGCAGCTTTCTCACACTAACGATCACGGAGCAAAGCCGCGTACGGAGAGACCTAATAGACTACGGAACCCTAAAAATGCTCTTTTATTCAATACATTTTTTACCTCCATAACACGCAGCCAAGTATAAGTATAGTGTAATTAGTATAGTACAGCAAGTATGTATGTATAAAAAGTATAGTGACAAAGGGTTAATAGACACACGACACCCAATCATTTCCATTACAACTTTAATTGCCAGAATGGACTAATAAAGTAACATAAAGGACAATAATGGCTAACTACGAGCACGTGGCAGAAGCGTGCCTGTTGACAATTACGCAGGGAAGCAAGGGGTAAGCAGGTCACTCTTTAAAAATATAAATTACATTCATATCTATTAGCTTTTTGATTATAGAGGCGAATATAGAGCGAAATAAATGCAGATAACGAAATTTTGACTTTAGCCGAAGACATAAGGGCCACCCCACACCGTCTTTACTTCCCAGAACGTGCAGAATGTGGAATGATTTAGCTCCTGAGGTATATCGTTTGCGTTACGACACGGGATTCTTCAAGAAGCGGGTATTTAGGATTCTCAAGCTTAAGTGACTCCTGTGGTGTTGCTTATGTCTATGGGCGACGTTGACCGCTTCCCATCAGACGGTTAATCTGCTCGTTTGTTGACTATAAAAGTCACATTGTAAGGTATTCAAGTTGACAAAAGAATGACGTAATTTGTTCATGAAAATATATCCACTAACTTTTTTGGGTATCTAATTTGAGTGTGACTTAAGTATGTTTTTTTTAGAAAACGAATGTAGAACACGACTTCCAGAATAGAAGCTCATATCTAGCCTTTGAGGTGGTAACACATTTCAGCAATTTCAAAACACCGTACACAGAAATGACTATTCAGTTAGCTTTGGAGTTCAATAATTGACACCCTGGAGACATCGCCTGTCGGATAAAGGTCAGCGGCCATTCCGATTTCTCCACCAGAGCACAGCCTTGTGTATCTCACAGAATATCACATGACAGTATATTAGAGCAATATTTAAAACTATTTTTTTTTTTGTTTACAATGGTAATCTTTATTATCACACAAATTGTTTGAACAGCCGGTTGTTGAGAAACAAAAAAATGCACCGTTGCCTATCTGCTCACCACGCGACACGCGAGCACTCTGTCACATTTCACTTAAAAACCTAGTTTTTATCCATCTTCCACTTGCATATCCTACAAAAAACATCATCAATAACTACACAAAAATATGCATTTATTACTCTAATCAAGCAATCAATATCAAGAGACTAGAGTCCAAAGTACCTATACTTCATTCCAGATAACAGAATCTAATGTTAAGTATATACCTTTCATGACCCTACAGCAATCAAGCTCGTCTACAATGCCTTAGTAAGAAGTAAGCTAGAAACTTCCTCAATCGTTTGGCATCCCTTTGAGTCGACGTATTCACTGCTACTTGAAAAGGTTCAAAAAGCCTTCTTGAGATTTTTTTACCGTAGAACGCATGGGTACTACCCCTTCCTATACCCGACGAAGTACCTTCTAGGGACTCTAGGGTACAACTCATTGGAGGTAAGACGCAACTATAATTTGTTGACGTTTGCGTGTAAGGTGTTGCGCGGTGAGTCGGACTGTCCGGAACTGGTGAGTCGCCTGGTGCGACTGCATGTTCCGGACGTTCCTAGGCAATCACTAAGACCGCGGCGACGCGATCTGTTGGCGGTGCCGGCGGCGCGCACCGTGTCGCGCATGAATTCTCCATTGCTTCGCTCTCTCTCACAATTGAATGCGCTCTTGACATTAGCACCGGAGTGCGACTTGATTGCGTGGCGATGGGAGGCTGTGAGAAGGGAATGCCTGAGATTCTGTGAGATGATGGATGCTAGGCCCTCAACTGTGTAGTTTTACGCTGTTAATTTATATAATTTCATGACGTATTGGTTGCGACTGTAATGTTATGGAAATATGTTTGAAATAAATAAAATAAAATAAAATAAATACCTCTCACGTCGAATGATGGACCTCATGACAGTTCATTTTGATGTGGGGTTACTGTCACATAAAATGTTTGTAGATATTTTTTGTAAGTATACTCGTAGCACATTAACTTATTAAGAAATGTAACATTAAGAACCACCTCACACTAACGTCTTTTGAGCGTCGACATCTAATCAGCGCTATGGCAAATGGCGTCGCTGCGCAGTAGCGCGAATGTTGCGTCGAGCAGCAGCAATAGAGTTGACTAGACGCCGGCGCTCGGGAAACGCTAGTGTGGGTTGGCTCGTAACTCGTAAGTAATAACTAGTAATATAAGTAGAATAATAAAACTAAACAGTGTTAATAATAAAATAAAATTAATAATAATTAAATTAGTGATAATGTTGTAAAAATAATTATTAACTTGTTAATTGAATTCATTTATTTTTCTTAAATGTTTGAATCTTGTTTGTCACAAATTTAAGTTATATTACGAGTAATAACGTAAACTGTACCTGTAATTTATATTATCAATAAACTATGCGTATGAATATTTATGAGATGGAGAGTTAAATATTAGAATAGAAATTGTATAATAAATCCATACGCTATCCATATCCATACCAAATAAATACGCTACCGGTGATCGTAGAGCTGGCAGCTTCCTCGCACAGAGAATAAGTATTGCGATACAACGAGGAAATGCTGCCAGCATCTACGGCACCATGCCGCAGGGGGATAGTTTTTAATTATTTATTTTAAGATTAGTTTTATTTATTTTTAGATTTAGATTTTAAGTTTTATATGTATTATGTTGTTGTGTTTGTACCGAATAAGTTTATTATTATTATATATATATATAATACATCTAACACTCACCATAGAGGCAGTGCTACTTTTGACACCAAAAACTAAAGGAATAAGTGACTTTAACCTACATACCTACAATAAATCCATTTAAAAACCAATTTTAATTGCTTATCTTAAAATAATTTTACAGCACATATGGTGCTACTTTACCGCACTAGTTCGATAATTATCACATTATGTAACTATTTTTCGCACTTGTATCGTAATGTACGAAAAAAAAACGTATATGGAAAAACAAATGCTCTAGAGTAGAAATGAATCACTCTGTGCACAGTAAATACATAGAAAAACAACCAACATTCAGAGCAAATAAAAATTAAAAATCTATTAATCTAAAATGATTCTGCCATCCAAATACAACATAAACTACTTACATGATCATAGCCCCAAGACATACATTTTATTATCCTCTACACTAAATAACAATGATCCCTTGGATATTATTCAGGGGCGCTACTCTATATGCATGGCAATTTAGTCTTTACAATATTCAAATCGCAGTAACAATGAAGGGCAATTATCAAGGCGCTACATCGCTCTCGGCGTTCGTAAGTATGCAGATGAGGTGTTGATATTGTGATTGTTTATTTGATGACATTCATGTTTTATTTATTTAAAGTTAACCCTTCGTCTCAATCATCTCAAAAAAGACCAGCCTATAACGTCATCTTTTTGTATTTTTAATGTTCAGAATTTTTAGCACTATAGGTTAGTGATGAGGTTAGAATTGAGGATTTTTTGAAATCTTGCCCGTAAAAGGGTTAAAATTGTACAAAAGGCGAACTTAATGCCAGAAGGCATTCTCTACCAGTAAACCTTTGGGCTAAAAAGATGTTTTGTATTAAATTTAAACATAAATAAAAGTGATAGCTTCTAAAATACAATTAAGGAGAGTATCCCAATATGGGACCGGCAAGAAATTTGGCGGGTCACATCTTTTCAAAACATTACATTTTACAATGTTGACAAAAAATCGATTTACTTACGTAATTTCCCCGAACTGTATCACCTATTAGATTATATTTATAAGCTACTATAGCGAATTTATTTTATTACCTTTATTTACCGACGTTTTGACACAGGTTTCACTGGTCAAAACAAAGATTCGTGTAACTAACTACCCGACGAAAACTCTGTGAAAAAGTTTGGGGTAGGAAACATCACATTTTCAAAACACATGTTAATTATTTTCATAATAGCTTTAAAGTTAATTTTTCTAACCATATATGGACCTCTGGGTCTGAAATAAAGATATATTTAATTGAATAGGCCGGTTTTCGCTATAGATCCTGTTGAAACCTGTGTGGGTTAAGGCTCGAAGTACTTTTCTAAGCACTTTTCTAAAAACATTTAAAAACCTAAAATCTGCCATAAATACGAGTAATAATAGTTTATAAATACATAAATAAACACACATACATATATAAAATGTAAAAATATAATATAAATAATAATCCTAATGTTACTTACCTGTAACGCCATCTGTGTACAGTCAGCGTAAAATACTTCGTAGCAGTCAAAGTGGCCAAATAGTTCGGTACACCATACTAAATATATGGTGTACCGAACTATTTGGCTACTTTGACTGCTACGAAGTATTTGACGCTGACTGTACCTAGTTAAACAGTTTTTATAATAAAGCGTAATGTGAAGGAAGTGGTATACATGTGTGCATCGTTTGACCTCTAGTCACCATTGTCGAAGCACACACGTATACCGTTCGCTCGCATTTTTGGCAATAGTCAGTTTTAAGTCAAGCTAAGTTGGTAGAATCAACATCTCCATTTTCAAGCTGAGATTGTGTTGGCTTGCAGATTGCAAGTAGGTAGCGGACTGCCTGAAAATTTTAAATAATGTTGTTATTATGGTTTACATTTGATACCTTATTATGTCAATAATTTCGGGACAAACTAGTTAGACTAGTAGCCCTAAATAGTGCCTTTTTACTTTGTCACAATAATTATCAAGACATTTTTTTATGAATGCAAAAACATAATCAATAAAAATCAATATTTTATTTGTCATAATACGGTTTACAAGATCTCATGTCATATGGATAGATATGTTTCAAATGCATAAAAAATGTCTGTTATTTGTTATTGTGTAATATTGTAAGGTTACAATATTACACACATACCTACAATGTTAACACAAATAGTGGTGATCCGCTTAAGGGCATATTCGATATCTTGTTTTGATTAGGAAGAAGTAGAAAAAAAAAAATTTGACGCAAAAGAAATTGGGCTTTGTATGGAGAATTGTCCGAATTGGACGACCTGCCCCATAGAAAGAAATTCTTTGGCATCAAAATTTTTTTTCTCATAACTTTTAACGATTGCCACTATGTTTGTTACACCTATACATACTTATATTTTAATGTGCGTTCATATATGTTCAACTTATCAAGAATCTTTGATAAACTTTGCGTATTGATCGTCTGACTCGAAGGCAAGCTGAGCCTGGAGCTCCCGGCACCTATAGGCAGGGCACATTAATTCGGCAGACCAGCCCACCGCACCTACATCATGCCTAGCATAGCCTAGTCCTGTACGGTGCGCAGAAAAATCGAGCCCAGCGCGCACTCTGACAGGAGGTCATTTGTTAATTCGTTGAAATATGGCGGCAGGCGACGGCTATTCATTATAAGGTCGCTCGTTTACGCCACACGTGTGCTGTACGGTTTGCAGTTTCGGACTGTGGATGGTTGCTTTTGAGTGATGTCGTTTGAAAAACTTTCTCTTTCTCGGTTTGAACGGGGATGGATTGTACCTTTTTGTGATTCGTTATTACATGTGAATTACATAAAAAATCGTGCATTAGATTTTTTTATGTAGGTAGGTATTTATATAAAAATCTTGGAAACGATATTTCATACCTAGGTTATCAGGTGGTTTCATACATTACCTAGGTTTTTTCCATTGAATTTGAAAATCTTTATCAACATGTCACGGCCCGATTCGAAGAATAGATACGATAACGATAAGTTCTGGTTTAGGTAACTTCTCATTTAGATATCGTTTGTATGTCATATAATTGATAGAAGCAGCTCGATTCGGGCAACAAATGTCACTTTGACGTTAGAGATATCGTAGCTAGATCTTATTGGGACAGCGGACAGCGGAATCGAAATAAACATCAATTTTGACTTTGACATGTCGTTTAGTTATCGATCTTTTAAAGATTTTAAACATGTCTTAATCATTCTTCGAATCGGGCCGTCAGACTTTCAAAATAATATTAGCATTTGTATACATTCTAATATTATCTTTTAATACTTACGCGAAGACTTTGAAGCATTTGATGAAATTTTTTTTTTTTTGTGGAAAAATTACTGAATTGGTTGAGACTTGAACACACGGCCGGAGTTCAAGTCCAGGGGCCGCGAGTTCAAGTCTCACCGAATTCAGTAATTTTTAGGGTTCCGTAGCCAAATGGCAAAAACGGAACCCTTATAGATTCGTCATATCCGTCTGTCTGTCCGATTATGTCACAGCCACTTTTTTCCGAAACTATAAGAGCTATACTGTTCAAACTTGGTAAGTAGATGTACTCTATGAACCGCATTAAGATGTTTACACAAAAATAGAAAAAAAAAAACAATAAATTTTGGGGGTTCCCCATACGTAGAACTCTCATGATAATGTATGTTTAAACTCAAAAAATCTTTTTTCATCAAACCCATACGTGTGGGGTATCTATGGATAGGTCTTTAAAAATGATATTGAGGTTTCTAATATCATTTTTTTCTAAACTGAATAGTTTGCGCGAGAGACACTTCCAAAGTGAAAAAATGTGTGTCCCCCCCCCCGTAACTTCTAAAATAACTGAATGAAAAATCTAAAAAAAATATATGATATACATTGCCATGCAAACTTCCACCGAAAATTGGTTTGAACGAGATCTAGTAAGTAGTTTTTTTTAATACTTCATAAAATTTAAAAAAATTAAACATCAAACCCATACGTGTGGGGTCGACGATCTATGGATAGGTCTTCAAAAATGATATTTAGGTTTCTAATATCATTTTTTTCTAAACTAAATAGTTTGCGCGGGGAGACTTCCAAAGTGAAAAAATGGGTGTGTGTGTGTGTGTGTGTGTGTCCCCCTGTAACTTCTAAAATAACAGAATGACAAATCTAAAAAAATATATGATATACATTACCATGCAAACTTCCACCGAAAATTGGTTTGAACCAGATCTAGTAAGTAGTTTTTTTTAATACGTCATAAATGGTACGGAACCCTTCATGAGCGAGTCCGACTCGCACTTGGCCGCTTTTTCTTCTTTTAAATTTATTCTAATCTTAATAGCAGCGTTCGCAGACGTTTCTGCTTGTTAAGAATTAATTTTATCATTGTGTAAAATCAGATTAAGATCAATATTAATTAAATCTTCACTTGAATACAAAAATAATTAAGTACAAGAAACCTAAGTACATTTAATTTAATTAGATTTTTTAAAGTAGTATAAAACAAATCGATCACTGTCAAACTTAACTTTATTAAGTCTGTTCAAAACTGATATAATATCTATGTAAAATAAATATTCTCTTAACTGACTTTTTTGCCGATGCTACAGTCAGTGCAACCGCTTGTGCAATTGCTACAACCTACATTCTCTCTCTCTGTACCGGTACATTACACGCATAGCCGTCCCTTTCCCACATGGGGTGCAATTTTATCGTTGTACATAGTTAGGCCTGCAGAACTTTGGGTACGTAATTAAATATTTTGTAAAAATGGTGGCCACAGGTTTAACTGAGCGTGTATTATTTAAATTCTTTGTCGAAATTATGCTTTCGAATTTTTATACATTTAAATGTGTACTTTTGTAACTTTCGTCCGAAATCACCGAGTTTTAAATATTAGATAGTACCAATCTGTTAAATAAAATCATAAATCATAAAATATTTATTTTCGTGAATAATCAAAATTTTGATAAAATGTGCTATTAGATGATATGTAAGTAAAAAAGTAAGTAAATATTCTTAATTTCACCAACAATTATACATTTTATATACATGTAAAACTACAAATAAATTTTACAGGAAAATAGAACCAGGTAACAACAGTCGGTCTTATCGCTAAAAAGCGATCTCTTCCAGACAACCCGTAACCTTTAGATAGCAGGAAATGTAGAACTCATACAAAAAACAGGTAGTTCAAGAAGCTAAATATGGAAAAATATGCATGTAATACATTATAATAAATTTCCGCATTACAGTCTTTCTTATTTTTCGCAAATATTTGTACTTATTTCAAGTCAAGTTCAAGTGAAAACTTACACGTTCTAATGAACGTGAGTCATTAAAGTCAAAAACCAGGGTACTAAGTAACGATATCATGAATTTTCGTTTATCTCTTTCGTAAAAGTCATAATTGCACAAGTAAAATTGAATTATACACAAAACATGTTTTTCTGTTATTGTAGAAATTTTTAATGTAAGAATTATCCCTCTTCGTAGTTTACGTTTACTAAGAAAATACTAACAAAGAGAAATTCAGTAGTATGTACCGTAGATATTCAATAAGACGACTGGTCTGGTCTAGTGGGTACTAACCCCGTCTATGAAGCCGGTGGTCCCGGATTCGAATCCTGGTATGGGCATCTATTTGTGTAATGAACACAGACCAGTACCGCATTCTTTTTACATTTTCTCTTTTATAATTTGGACCCTAAACTTTCATTAAATTATGTCCAAAGGGGAGGTATGGGCAAATGTCAATTAATCATCTCCTCCTCAATTAATCAACTCCTCTGGAGTTGCAGGCGTATATAGGCTACGGAGACTGTTTACCACCAGGCAGGCTGTATGCTTGTTTGCCACCGACCTAGTAAAAAAAAAAACATACATTATTTCTCTTCCCCCAAACTTACCGTTACACTTTTTTTCATAAGTACCTTAACATAGGTAATAAAAAAAACTGCGCACACACACTGCACAGCGACACATTGGCGCTCACATAATTGGGTAATTGAGTATTTAAATGTTTCAGTTTAATCTCATTATAAATATACACTTTATCTCTTTCAAAATACAGTTCATATTCTATTACCGTCCCTTAAAACACGACCCAATGTGAACCAACACACAGGTATTGAATGACCAATAAGCTTTATTATAGCTAATGGGAAGCATATAGCCTATATATACACATACCCAAGCATTTCGATGCCACGCACGGCGGCGGGTGAATATGGAATGACCCGTGGGTGACTATATGCTTTGCATATAATATACTTCCCTCATTACATAATGCATCATCTTAGCAGAGAAAACGTATATGTTATGATCTTTTGGTTTCAGGGCATAACAATGCCCGTTGAATAATATGAGTGGTTACGTGTTCGGGGTTAAGTTTTTAGGTGGATAGTTTCATTTTACCAATTTTCGCTTGTTTTTAGATAGGTCAACTAGTCTTCTTTTGAAATGTTATCACAAACGTTCATGTCCGAATTTAATTTCGGAAATGTTTTTTTTACGAATCCACTAACAACGTATTAAATTAAGTATAATATAATATAATAACCTGAGAGAAGCACCTCCTTTCTGAGGCATTTTGTCTCTGAATCTCCTTTTATTGCACCAACATTTACATTAGTCAACATCTTGGTATACCTAGGTCGTTAAAATTTGTTTGTATGAAAAGTTTGACACAGTAATACCCTTAAGGGCCCATATAAACGTAGTTACGCTCTCATTTTAAAACGACTGGCTAGAAAACTCTAGGCTAGTAGCCTCAGATACTATAGTAAAAAAATACAGCGAATTTAAGATTTTTATACAAAACTTGTTTTTGCTCTATTTAGTTTGTTTTATAAGTTGGAGCAAAATAAACTAACTTCAGCACTAAATATACCTCATGTCAATGTTTGTGCAAAGTTTCATTACAATCCAACACGTAGTTAATGAGAACGAAACTCCGTTTATATGGGAAGGTGAAATTCGGCCGAGCTGGACGGGGACTTTTTAAGGATGACACCGCCGTCGCCATATTTAGGATTCGTCGCCATCTTTGATCAGTTCTTAGATCAAGTAGCCCTAGAAGTACATGGCCAACATTTATTTTTCCTAACATTGACGCTGATTTTTCAATATATGATCAGTCTCATAAGATACCGGCGTAGTAGTGGAGTCGGACCTTTGCCTTTAGCGGCCTCGGGTAAAGCCTGCCCCATAGCGAATATAGAAAAATGACAACCTCCATACAATATCGTGGGACTCGTCATTGTTGTAGATGTAGGTGGTGCCTATTTACTTTTACTGGAAAAATTATAACTGTCACCCTAATGCTATTTATATCTTCGAACTAAAATTAATTGACTTGCCTGACCACTGTCACAGTCACACGTACTATGAAAGCATAATAAATAGTATTTTGTACAGTCGTAATATAAAAGAAAGCTTTTTAGTCGAGTACCGTGTTTAGGCAACGAAGCTTGCTGAGTTGCCTAAGTGAGGTACTAGATTGAAAAGCTTTATTACTTATATAACTATAGTATATAATACATCTAAAATAATACTTTTTTACTATAAAACCTAAATATTAAATGAAAATTGGTAAGTATCTCAACAAGAATGTAGACATTAACGCGCGACACCCGTCTCGCGCTCCGCGCCTCGCGCCCGTTTATTCTTCTGTATGGGAGCGCGGCTGCACGTGATTGGTAATTTTTTTTATAGTTGACTATAGCGTATCGAAAGTAGTTGAGTGTGAGCCCCTACATGAAAAGTACGCAATTATAGGTTGGTATACAAAATCTTAATACAACCATTACAGTCGACGAGTAGAAAAAGAATATTGTAGGATTTCTGGTTGTACTTCAAAATGGCGAAGTCGTCTCCAGAATGTTTTATTGTTTCTTGCTCATTAATAATTAACGAAACACTACATTGCGCTCCAAAACACGCATAGCTGCCGTAGGGGAGAAGACCGCCAGGTTGAAGTGTGACTGGGCGGGTCACGTCTGCCGCATGCATTCGGATAGGTGGGCTAGTATAGCCACCAAGTGGATGCCGCAAGTTAAGCAGGCAGGCACAGACGAAGATGGCGGGAGTAACTGGCCAGAAATAGCACAACAACGGGAGCTGTGGAGATCACGGGGAGAGGCCCTTGCTCAGCAATGGAACACTATAATGGACCAACAACAAAAAAATAGTTTAAAGTGTCATATTGATAGCATATTATGCAGTGAACTAACGTGGAACGGACAGCTAATGAAGAATTAGTCTTTAAAAACGTGTAACCATTATTTATAGGGAAAAACGGGTGTTGACCCAGTAATCCATTGTGGCTTTTTGTAAAGTCCAGCTATCAGTTTACTAATAACAGCTGCCGAACAATGTCATGCTCTGCGAACACACTTTAGACGTTGGCGAAATCATCATAGATGAAAACCATTTTTAAAAGAAGAAAAAGATATTCTAGGCATTGATGTTGCAGAATGACGCTAGAGTGAGCTTTCTAACATAAATATATTTTTAATTATTCATAAAACATAACAATCAATAGCACCCGACCTGTGGGCCATCAATATCACTACGCAATTTCGGGATCGGATTTCAATTACACTTAACCGGATTGAGCTAAGCGGAGTTTTGCGAGTTAAAGACAAACAGACAACTATGCAGACGGCCTGAGATCCATTTAATTAATACAAATTCGCTGCGAGTTGCAGTTTCACTCAAACACATTAGGGGATTTTAGTTCCACCGGAATGCCATTAACTTTTGTATATTAAATTAAATTAGATTTAAGATTACATTCAGATTCAGACTGCCGTAGCTGGCTAACTAGAGCGGTAAATGAAAACTAGGTTCTTCAGGTAAAAACAATGTAAATGTATACAATAAATAAAATAAAACTTAGATCTGTCAGTACGTGAGCCGTACGTAATAAAGTAAAAGATAGTCCTTAACGTCCGTAGGTCTTGAGTTAACTCGGAACCAAATGACACATTCGTTTCGTTTTCGTTTCGGATTTTGCATGTCCCGCCAAGGCACCCGTAGAGAAAAAACTTCAGCAGCAATAAAATCAGGTAAATAAGCAGCGACAGTCATGTTTCTCAAGACTAAGAGAACAAATAAGGGCGATTAATGCGTGCATTAATTTCCGTTCGGAACCTAATCCAAGCCTCGTTTTGGTACTATCGGGGACATCGGTGAACCACCGTAAGGGCAAAAGTCATTTAAACGTCTTGCAGGCGGTGAGTCGATAACACAAAAGTGATGACCTATTGGTCATCACCACACCATACTATTGTATGGCACTTAAAAAAGTGGGTGTTGAAAAAATAAGGTTAGATCAGGTAAAGTTTATTATCCATTGTCTTTGCAACGGCGGCAATTGAAAACTAAGATAAGGAATCCTAAATGCATCCTAATGGTTATCTTTATGGGGAGGCGAAGATTAGCCTAAACAACAATAACTTAAAAACTGTCCTTACTACCAATTGTTTGTCTCATTACCTACTATTTACCCTTTTCATTATTAAGATACAGAATTCTAAATGCATCGTTATTGGTTATCTCTATGGAAGGCGGAGTTTAGCTCGCTCGTAAGGATCGAGGCAAAAAAAATCTGAACTGGTTCGACGTACAAATAAGACTTGGATTGGGTTTAAACATAAACAGTATTTACTAAATATACAATTAAACAAATATTACCTGCGTTAGAGGCTGTCCACATATATTAAAATTTTAACACAAATCATAAGCATAAAGTCACATTAAATAAATAAAATCAAAGTTGTGCTATTTGCAACAAAATTCCAAAATGTCTTGTTATCTGGGGATCGTTTTAGTCTCTTAATTAAGCGCAATTGAAAAAATATTTATTTAATGATAAACATTTTTTTTGCAATAAAGCATTAATTTGCATGCCTAATTTATATTTAAAAAAATATTGTACGTTAAAAATGGGCAAAATTACAATACCATATATTCTTGTGAAATGTAAATTAAATTACTGAACCTACATTAAACTTTAATTAAAATTATAGGGCCGTCCTTCTTTTTAAGTCGGCTAAAAGTATCAACTTTTAAAAATTGGTTGAAAATATCCACTAAATAACGGCTTATTTAAAATAAAATTGATATTCAGATTGATATTACATGCAATAGTAATTTAAACGGAGATCGTCAAAACGGGGATTCATGAATTAAATATATCATCACAGCCGTTTCAAAATGGCGGACAATAGCCGTTAACGAGGTATTGCATATCAAACAAAATGTAGCTGATTGCGATATGGGAATGTTTGCGGTCACTAACTAGCACATTAACTCTTAAATATTGAATATTAGGCTTACGTTTTGGGTAGGGCGGAGCTACAAGATCCCCGGGTAAAATGGCCGTTAAGCCTTACTTCAAAATTAAAAGTCCGCTCGCAGCGTAGTTAGCTACAGTACCTACTGTAGTTGGTCACTATTCAGTAGGTACAGTCACCAGTGTTTTCACGGAGTAAAAGGAAATAGGTAGCGATTTTTTAATTATTAATGTATACAGTTGTAAAGCTTATTTGCAAGTGTTGTTCTTGTTTTACAGAATTCAGGATCCCTTATAGCACTCGGAACAAAGGCGTAAAAAACCCATCCAAAAAGTACTCTTGCTCCCGGTTCATGTGGTTTTTAAAAGCTACCTATTTATTTCTAATCATATTAAGGATGTTGTTGATGATGTGCCTTGCACATTTCGATAGCTTTATTATTCACCTTTAATACAATGTAAATACATAGTCTACAGAGTTTTCCAAGCCTACCTCCTGCACAATTGTCTAAACCTATCTACGTTTTCGCGCGAAACTGAAAAATATGCAATGTTTGGAGGTAAATAATAAACGACGGTCACAAAATATGCTGTAATATAGAGGCCTCAATAAAACAAGCAATTGAACCTTCTGACAAAGTTGCAAAGTTGAATTTTATATTATTATATCAACAAAATAAGCCATCAAACTGTGCCTAAAGTTTTCGTTGTAAGTTTTATTTTATATTTAATCAGTTGAAAACCTAGTAACAGAACTTAGTGACCGACTGGAAGATAATTAAATCAATATGTAAAATAATAATAACAATAAATCAACTAAGTCCATTCCAGACCGAAGAGTATAATCTTTAACCACACCAACGCACCAGTGCAACCTAATAAACTTTTATAATATTTCATTTTCAGTTACTAGTGCCAATAGTTTTGAATTCTTAAGAAAACTAGAACTGGTCACTTAGGTATTCTAAAGGTGGGCCCTTTGTCCCTGATTAATAGTCCGCCGGACGGTATCGGGCTGTCAGTTAGAAAAAAAAGTTAACAACAACAACAACACACAACAACAACTGACAACTGACTGACTGACAGGCCAATACCGATCCGCGGACTGTTAATCAGTGGACCCCTTTAGAGTTAAATGCCACGTAAAGGTGACATTCGGATTAGCGCTGCAGCAGCTTTACTATTGCCTTGTAGACACGGGAGATATCACTGTCAATTTTCATAATAAATTGCGTTGCGGTCATTGCCGTACATATTATTATTGTGATAAGAATGTTAAATCTATTATTTTATCATTATCAAAGATATACAAGCGGTGGTAGCCGAGTGGATATGACGTCTGACTTTCAATCCGGAGGTCGCGGGTTCAAATCCTGGCTCGTACCAATGAGTTTTTCGCAACTTATGTACGAAATGTCATTTGATATTTACCACTAGCTTTTCGGTGAAGGAAAACATCGCGAGGAAACCTGCATACATCTGCGAAAAAAATCAAAGGTGTATGTGAAGTCCCCAATCCGCATTGGGCCAGCGTGGGGACTATACCCCGAGCCCTTTCGCGTATGAGAGGAGGCCTGTGCCCAGCAGTGGGACGTATATAGGCTGAATTATTATTATTATTATTATCAAAGATATAGAGATAGTTACTATGATATCGCCCGCGTCACCGTAGCAGCTGTAATGCCGCAACAGTGATGCAGCTGCCTTTAATTGCGTTGCAAATCGTTGCCCCATTAATCTCGTGATTGAAATGTTGAACTCATCACCCCTTTTACCAAGAGACATTGATAATGACACCGCCCGCGTCAATGCCGCAGCAGTAAAGCCGCAAAAGTAACGGTTGTCCAGTGTAACAAGTCAAACCTGCATGGTACAGCCATCGCGCGCACTGTCCTCAGACAAACATATCTAAATTCATAATTTTTGTCGCTTAATTCGAAATTACATAACGTAGCCCAATTTGAAGTCCTTCAAGTTTCATACATCTAATTCTACGTAAATTAAATCGGCAATTAATTTTAGTGCCGTAAATTTTTGATTCCTCTTATACTTAACAGCTTAGGAAATGAAATTATATATTTAAGCATTATCCATAATTTTTAATTTTAGTTTTAGAAACTCGGTAGATTTAAAAATAACAATCGAAACCAAAAGTGAAGCAAGCACGTGAAAAGTACCAACAAAAGATCCGCTTTTAAATTCAAAACGCGTAGAATTAAAACAAAATAAAACACTTCCCAATGGAATTAACAACTCGTTGATAAACCGTTAACCGTTGCAGCGCTTACGTGATGCAGCTGCTAATATCGTTATATCGTTATGTCGTTATATCGTTATTTCGTTACGCGTGTATTCGGCTCACGTCGTCGCTTGCTCAAAAAGCGAACACAGCTCCAATTATAATTTGTACGTCGAATGAGTCTGGTTTATTCAAATTGAGCGTGTTAGCACTAATTGATTAAGTGAAATTGCGGTTTAAAATTGGATTTAAAATGACTTCCGAGGTTTTAAACAATTTTATCTTAATTTACTGCAAAATGTAAGATCCCCTTACTAGCTAATTGCAAGATTTTTTACAAAATTTAACACGGAATTTTTGTTTTTGGAATAAAACTGCTTGTTATAAAGATGGTTAAATATGTAGGTTATGCTTTATCTTTGTTTTATCGACGATTTTTCTGTAGATTTCGGTTTTACAGAAGTAATTTCTTACTGCAAAGTAATCTTTAAACAGAATATTTATGTACTTCATATAATTTTAGTTTGAAATAGTTGTGTTTCTTCGAAAAAATTGAATGTTTCGTTTTAAGGAGAATTTGTTCATGTAATTTCATTTCACAGTTACATCCATGTGCAGAAAACTTACTTCTTGTAAATACGGTTTACCAAAATATACATATGATACAGGAAAGTTATTTAACCCCGTGATGGCCTCGTGACGAACATGAAATTTAGTAAACTTATAGAATAATATTTTTAAAGTTTTCTTCATATATATTTTTTGTTAGGCCGAAAATAATCCTGGGGGTCTCAGTTATAACCTAACCTAAACCAATTTTCTAGCAACAGTTCGTTTTTTTGGGGGTTCCAGTTCTAACCTTACCCACTTTTCTGGCAAAAATTTATTTTCTTGGGGGTCGCAGTTCTAACCTATTTTTTTTTCTGGTTATATTGAATCAAACAAAATTAGAATAATTATATGTTACTTTACAATTTTGATACAATATAAGTGATTATTTATTGTCCGTTTGTTTCATTTAAGTTCATTTAAGGTGAAAGGTAATTTAGTACAATAATAATAGTTGAAATCCATATTCTGCGAACTGTAGTAACCTACAAAAAAAACAATGAATGATAATTCTAGTCAGTCTTTTATTAAAAATCTATGAATAATATTCTGAATTTTAACTAAGTTACAAACTATGTGTCTTCGAAATTAATAATCAAAGAAACAGAATTAATTCTAATAAAAATGTAAGATCCAATTATTCTATGAATACTTTTCTGTAAAACAGTAAGAAACACATATTTCTGATCGCGACTTATGAATCCCCCTGATTTAATTAAAAAGCTCGCGGAACGCCCTGCGATTCTCACGCGGCTTGACCCAGCTTTAACTTAAAGCCATATTATGATAATGTCGATCCATAGTGTAACTCACACCCCGCGTTTGTTTGTTTACTAACGCGTGGGGTGCAAACTCACAAAAAAGGATTACGTTTTTTTATGGTATAAGGATTGAGTTCGAGAGATTAAAACTGTGTCACATAAACAAGATGCCAGTAGCATTCCTAAGCTGGTTTGTTTGTTTTGTTGTTTGTCCTAAGGCACCCCGGAGGTAAGGCATCGTGTGGAGGCCCACGATCTTTCCACGCCTTTCTATTTCGAGCAACCGTACCCGTCGTCGTTATAACCGCCGTTTTCATTGTTTGTTAAGTGTGTATTTTGGAAAAATAATAAAATAAATACGCAGAACTGTATTTGTAATATTCAGTTGCGGAAATTTACCAGGAAACGGAAAAAGATCATGGAAATTTATGAAGTTAATCTACACAGATTAACTTTATAAATTTCCATGATCTTTTCAGTCACACACGAGAATCGGCCCGAATCGAACTTTAAGATACTTATGATATGAAGATATGGATCGATGATTTTTGTTTGAGAAAAGTCACTTTTGACACTGATCCATATCGTATCTAGTCCTAATATTTGACGTATTTTAAAGTTCGAATCGGGTCGAATGTTCCTGAATATTATTATTTTATTTATTTTATTAACTAACGATGACGATTAACGAATGAAACGATGTAAAAATAGCGAATGTAATATAGTTAGAACTACAGATGTACCTATGCAAAAAATCCAAAAATGCAATTTTTCTGAGAATGATAGCGGACAAGCCTGATTGTCTTATAATTCTGCAAATGCTATCTTATCAAATGCTAGTTATTATAAGGTATACTAAGGCTTTTTCAAATTGTATTTTATAAGCTACACGAAATAAATTATTTTGAAATTTGAATGTGAAACGCAATCGGCACACACAAACAGTGGGTGTAAACAGGGCGACTGCAACTTAGATTGCTTGCACATAATGGCACAGGCATTGTGACTTAGAATTAACAGACGTCTTGTTCTAGTTATGCGGTATGCATAGGGTTACCGTGTTTTTCGGGACGTCCCGATTTTCAGCTACCTAATTTGGTCATGTCCTGAAATTTAAGGAATCCAATTTGGGACAGAGCATTGTCCCGAGTTTTGATCCTAATAAATTTCTCAGCATTTTTATCCAGTAGACATCTATCAAAACTTACATAATAAAAGAAGTAAACTTTGTTTTTTTTTTCTTGATTACCAATACCTCACATGGGTATATACATACTCGTATGATCGGTAATGTTAAGTTGGTAAAGATAGTTGGTTGGTGGTTGGTTGGTTGGTTGGTTGGTTGGTTGGTTGGTTGGTTGGTTTGTTGGTGTATGGTTAGTTGAATTCAATTCACAAGTTTAAATGTGGTTGTCCCCTCAAGTTTATCCGGCCTGGTAACCCTAGCTCTGCCAGGAAGTCGGGAGATTGTTATTTATCTCGGAGTCGTTACAGCACTATAAATCTTTGACATTAGTAGCTGCCGTAAAACTACCCAACTAGGAGATAGTGTCATTCACGACGACGCGTGCCTTATTGACTCCTCAGAGCATAGAATACTAGAGAGAGGGCAAGCCGCTGGTGGCTGCGTCGTAGTCGTTAACTCAATGAGCATACACTGAATCAATATGGACCTGCGAAGCATAACATGATAAGGTTTATCGTGACTTTTGAGGTCGTGACATATCGTATCTAGATCTAATATTTGACGTATCTTTAAGTTCGGTTCGGGCCCTACATTTTATAACATACTGATGAAACTAAATTGAATTGACCTGTGAAATTTATAAAATTTTATCTTTTTACTTACAATTATGTTTCTTATGTATATGTCACGTGGCACGAATGAACAACAAAAAATGGACAAAAAGAGTCACTACATGGGCGGGACCTCCCTGTAAAAGAAAGTCAGGCCGCCCACTCGAAAGATGGACCGAAGAATTAAAAAAGTTTGCCAGCGACGATTGGGTAACAATAGCCCAAGACAGGGAAATGTGGAGTAAAATGGAGGAGGCCTTTACTCGTCAAGAGGTCCTTAATAATAAAAAGTGACTAAACTTATTGTATAAAATTATCACTGATTTGAAAATGCATGTAAATTAGTTTGATACTATTTAATTTAATTTAATTTATTATTGTATTATTTATTAATTTAATTATGAAATGTATTATTAAGGAATTAAATGGCTTAAATAAATAAAATAAAAATGTTTCTTATCTAAGAAAGCAGGGATGGAAACATTGAAGTCACCAAAACACTTTAGGATGGACACGATCAGCAATAAAAATAGCGACTGATAAGCTGTTTGGATCAAAGTCTCATTGATTGAGTTTAAGATGTGTAAAGTGTATTTAATATGCGTCGTTCTTGTCAGCTGCGGCTGTAGCACAGTCGTATTTTTATCACGCGTTTGCGTTAAGTTTCATTTTGTATGGGATTTAGAAACAGCGCGCCAAGCGGGACGTTTTGTAAACTCAAAATCCCATACAAAATGAGACTTAACGCAAACGCGTACGTCACGTTTCGATATCGAATAAATTTATACTAGGGGTACTGATCTAATATAACCAGTAGCTTTGTCAGCTGTTGACCTTGCGAACCCCCATGGGTCCACCGTTTTGAAAAAGATCCCAAAATCTAAATCGTTAAAAAAATATATAATTACCGGACCTGCAGCGACATCATGGTCGCATTTGTATCACCTGTCATGTCATGTGTTACTTTCGCATTTACATACTTGTAACAACGTGACACGCATGGTGACAAATGATAAAGAGCCGACCATCTTAGCTCCACTGATCACAAATAATATTATGTAAACTATAGGTACTTACCTCTAATCGTATGTATGTATGTATAAACTCTTTATTGTACAAAACACAAAACATGAATATGACACAGGATAAGCAGTACAAAGGCGAACTTATCCCTTTAAGGGATTTCTTTATCCAGTTAACCTTAACCTTTGAGTAGATGAGAGTTGATGAAGAACGGTAGACAAATATAGCACTGAATACAATAGAATCGTTATGTTGTTTCGCAAATAACATCATGTCTTTTTATCACAAATAGTGCTAATGGATAGCCGTATATGTTATGAAGTAGGTACTTTGTAAAATAAAAGGCCGAGTTCAGTTTTGCAGGCTCGTTTTAACTGGAACCGTTTCCCCAAACTAAAAAGGTTCTTATCAATTTTCTATATCGAGAGATGAGCTCCCATAACGATGGCAATAGGGGGCTCTATTTCCTCCCCTCACACCTTGAGATCAAGTTACGAACGATAGGCGGTAAAATGCGTCTAAATCTACGTCAAATTTCTATGAAAATATAACTTACTAATGACACTTAACACTTCAGTTTTGTCAAAACCATTGGAGAGTTAGTTTAGAAAGACTTATGAATAACGTGATAAGTTTTGAATTTCAACGCTCGTGAAAACGTAAGCGCTCAAGCGACTTTGCAAATTCATTCCATGTAAGTAAAAATACAGACAATATTTTTATATCAACGATTTGCATCCAGTGTTGGCCAAACGTCAAGTGCACTAACGTTTCGGCCAACCATGGGCTATAACCGCGAAAATCGAAATTCGTCAATTGCGGGCATATTCTCTGGCACTCTAATTAGGTCTTAGTGAGAGTAAAAGAGAAAGATTCCCGCAATTTTCAAATTTTGGTTTTCGCGGTAGGCCCCCTTTTCATCAATCGCTTCATCCTGCAACTCTCACCTCGCCTCAAGACGGTCATTTGGCCGTAATAATCGCCGTGTGGACTTGAAAGAAGCTCGCCCCCATTATCTGTCGTAATTGGACGGCTCAAAAAGATGTTCGCATCTGAACCGCTTTATTCTCTGGCTCGACTGACTGAGAACAGACGTACGCTCAATTATGGTGTGTTCGGTACGGATTAACGGTATTGTTAAAGACACAAGAATATCTATTATTGGTTCTTTTGTTTGAGGTTTTAAGAAAATATTCGCTTACAGGCACTCGTGCGTAAAAACAGAGAAATAAGTGCTCACTCCGCACATGGTTAAAAAAAACTGGACAAGTGCGAGTCGGACTCACCCACCTAGGGTTCCGTACTTTTTAGTATTTGTTGTTATAGCCGCAACAGAAATACATCATCTGTGAAAATTTCAACTGTCTAGCTATCACGGTTCATGAGATACAGCCTGCTGGTGACAGACTGACGGACGGACGGACAGCGGAGTCTTAGTAATAGGGTCCCCTTTAACCTTTGGGTACGGAACCCTAAAAACAAATTTATAATCATAACTTTTACCATTGCTCTTGTACTAAGACTTGACATTTAGTCTTCAGGATTTTGATATAAAATTAATTTTGTTGTAAACTGATACGTATAATTTGATTAACATGTATAGATCGTGCCATTTACGACAACGTGTGCCTTGACTCGTATCGTCATGTTAATAAAGGTTAGATTTGACAAATCTGGGCGTCATCGTGGATGACACAAATTATAATGATACGTTTGTGATCTCTTGCACTAACTGATCAATTATGAGCGAAATACACTAAAAATATATCAAATATTTTTTTCACAATGAATAATTGTTTGATTTCGCCGCAATCAATCAATCTTTATCATTCAATTCCAGCCGAATTAAACGAAGGCAATGGTATAAAGAAATCTCGCATTTCTCATATTCTTTCATATAAAACACCTAATAACCGGCTCAAAAACAAGTATTTTGTAAAACAACAGTTTATATGCGCCACTCTTTTCTTTTCTTTACTCAGTCCTTGCACGTTATCCAAAGTTGGTGTCATACGAAAAACTAAGCCCTTTCAAGCAAAATATGTCTCAAGAGTCTACATCCTTGGGACATGCCCATTCTCCTTTGTCGTCTCAAATTAACTAACCTTACCGACTAACATTGACCCAATCAACACAATTGTGTCATTATTGCCTTTTTCCTTATTAAAAAATACAAAACATTTATTTCCGTATTTATTCGCTCACAATTTACTCTAACTATTACCCAAATCAGCTTAGCGGGCTAATCAGTCCCCCGAACAAGTTTATTCACGCGTGATAACTGGTCACCCTGACCCCGCCCGAGGGACGTCCCCCGGCAAAGGGGTAGTAATGGAAATAAAAGGACTAATGTGACCTTTGTAAATGTTTAGTGACTTTTGGATGAGAAGTTTAACGTATAGTACAGTGAAAAGTGCAAACTAGAATACCTTGTACACACTAGCTAACACATCCAATTTTGTTCAATTTTGTATTTTAATTCTATCTATCATAATCATAATAATCATAATAATTTATTTATAAAACCAATTTATACGTCATTAATAAATAATTTAGTAATAGTACCTATAGTAATTTACCAAAAATACATGGTACTTATGATAGTTATTACAATAAAATAACAAAAACAGTATAATTATTGCGCTTTATACGCAATGAATTCGTCGTAGCTGTAAAAGGATTGCTCGATAAGCCACTGCTTTAAGCGAAATTTAAAGCTGCCCAAGCTTGGAGCATCAAGTATGTTTTTTGGCAACTTATTGTAGACAGTGGGACCCATGACGTGAGTGAGTTTAGATGACTTGGTCAACTTCCGGCTAATACCCACAATTTTATCTGCGTTCCGCGTTTCGTACAAGCTTAACATTCTAAATGTTTTAAATGACGCCAGATGCACTCTCACATATACGGCCACTTGCAGAATGACTATTGCCGGCAGTGTTAATATGCCTAGCTTAATAAAAAGAGGCTTAGCATGGGTATCGTGTGGAACTCGAGCGATGATCCTCACTGCGCGTTTTTGGAGGCGGAACACCCGCTCCCACTCTGCACAGCGACCCCAGAGCTCAGCGCCATACTGCAGCAGTGAGTGCACCGTGGCGAAGTAGCAGGTGCGCGCCGCCTCCGCAGACACCGACCTCGCAACCCGGCTCAGTGCGAAGCACGCGCTCCCCAATTTCCCACAAAGTCTGTCTACGTGCTGATTCCATGCCAGGCACGTGTCTATCTCAAACCCTAAGAAGGTTGTTTTGCTGGCTTGTTCAAGCACCTCATCGCCTACCCTGACAGTGAGCGGTCTTGTCGGACGGCCAGCGAGATTGAAAACAAGGTAATGAGTTTTCTTCAGGTTCAAGGATAGCCCGTTCACATCGAACCACTCGGCCAGCTGTGCAGTAGTTTGGTTCAGTTTTTCCTCAATACTTTCGATGCTCGGTGCAGAGACAATTGCGGCGACGTCGTCAGCATACATCAGAACCTCGGCAGTATCTATAGACTCTGGCAGGTCATTTAAGAGCAGTGAAAAAAGCAGGTTGGAGACCGATGACCCCTGTGCTACGCCCATAGAGGCCCCCAGAGGGTCTGACTTCACCCTTCCTCCATCACCTACTACTATCTGAAACCTGTTGCGCAGCATACTCTCAAACAGTGACAGCGGCGCGCCGTTTATCCCATAATGGCGCAGCTTTTCTGTAATCACGCCATGATCTGCTACGTCAAAGGCCTTTGACAGGTCGCAGCACAAGACTGCAACCTGCTGCTTTCTCTCCTTTGCGACCATGATACATTTTAACAACTCACGCGTCAAAGATGTCGTTGACTGGCCCTCTCTATATGCAAACTGCTTCTCAGACAGGGCACCCGTAGCAGCTAAAAAGGTCGAGAGGCGACTGCTGAGACCCTTCTCTAGAACTTTCGCTATTGCTGGGATTATAGAGACAGGTCTATAGGCATCCATGTCTACCCTTTTCCCTTTACCTTTAAAAAGTGGCGCAACCTTGCTGATTTTAAGTGGAGAGGGGTATCGACCCTCTTTAATACACATGTTGAAAAGTTTCGCCAAGCACGTTGCAAATAACCCTGGGACCATCCTCAACAGTAACATGTTGACGCCATACACATCCTTGGATGGCTTAGGCGGGATTCGTGACGTTATTATTTGGTAGACCTCGTCTGTGCTGAATGTACCAAGTCGCAGAGAGCGGTCCGCGGCGGGGCGCGCAGCGCAAAGCTTGCCCACGGCGCGCACGA
Organism: Cydia pomonella; assembly: GCF_033807575.1. NCBI lineage: Eukaryota > Metazoa > Arthropoda > Insecta > Lepidoptera > Tortricidae > Cydia > Cydia pomonella. The sequence continues at coordinate 21,174,148 of NC_084706.1, read as the reverse complement.
CGTCTGCGCAAGGTGCGCCGCACGCCGCTGCCGCACCTAGAAACCTTGCATTCATGGCGTTCAGCGCGTCTTTTTTTGACAAAAATTTAGTTCCGTCCTTATTCAGTATCGCGTCGGTTACGTCGAGTGTCAAGCTATTATGCTTACCCCGCTCTTTGTTTACTATATTCCACAGAGCACAATCTATTATCTATTCTATCTTTCAGTTTAGAATAGTACAATTAAAACTCGTAACAGTCAGTTACTATATATGCAATCGAAAACAAATCTACTATACTAGGATTAGGTACTCAATTAATATCCCATTTTCTAAAGTATTTCTTAAGTTGTATGTAAATAATTAATAATTGTAATTAGTAATTGTATGTAAGTATGTACTAACCTTATTTAATTTTAAGATTTGTTGTACTCTACTAACACTATGGATCTCCCAGATTCGAACTAAATAAATAATTGAATTGTAAATGTCCGTATTAGCTTGAAATATTAAACTAGTCCAGATTTATCGATTTTTTTCTTTGAAGCAAACCACCTCTAGCACGAGGTAGCCACGACAGTATCTCGTACGCGAGATAGACTGTTCGTTTTTTTCTTATCAATGTAGTTCGAAAGAGATCAGTAATCCATCACGCATGGGCATGTCGCTATGCCCTTGCGCTAGCAACAGCGTTTTTGTAAAAATAGATTAGCATGAAACAATCTATTATCTTCCCTTTGCATCCCTCGATTACAACATCAATAGTTTTCTCAGTTTGTCTCCTGCTTAAATTAAATTTAAAACTGATTTCAGTTACACAACCCCTATTTCTAATCTACATAATAATATATGGCATTCCGTTTGTATTGCAGACAATCACGAGGTTGAAGAATATATAGTGGCGAAATTAAAGTTAGCGCCACCGCCGCAGGCGTCGACTGATTATGATAACTTCTTGATTAAGGCTTGGAATGCTTTGTAGCGTTAAGGTAACATTCGGATGACGACTGTTTTTTATACTACATTGGTGGCAAGCAAGCATACGGTCCGCCTGATGGTAAGCAATCTCCGTAGCCTATGTACGCTTGCAACTCCAGAGGAATTATATGCGCGTTGCCGACCCTAACACCGTGCACCCTTGTTGAGCTCAGGCAACCTTACTCACCAGTAGGAACATAACACTATGAGTAGGGTCTAGTGTTATTTGGTTGCAGTTTTCTGTAAGGTGTGGCATTACTGCTGTGGTGTGGACGCGGGTTCTGTCATTGTCAATTTCCTTGATAATATGAGTGACCAATTGAATTGCACGTTGTAATCGTGACAGTAAAAGGTCTGTTTGGATTCAGACAGTACCAGCGTTACTGCCGCAGTTTTGCGGCAATGCAGTGCTGAACCAAACGGAGCCGAGAAAGCCCGAAAGGATCAGTATTGCTCCCCAGACCTGCTAGCATGAGTTGCGTTCTCGCGCGTGACTCCATACATCTAGCGCGACTTCAAGTATGGACTCGCGCGCGAGAACGCAACTCATGCTAGACGGTCTGGTATAGTCTGAATCCGAAAAGTACCTCAACCCTATTGACGTTGACATCCAAATGTCGTCTTACTGGTAACATATACTTATGGATTGGCAACAATAATCATTACAATTTATTCTTTCGTATGACCAAGAATTTTAAGAAATTTTTAATTCCAGTATCACCCCGCGATCGATGTCTGACAAATAATTCAGTGAAAACTTGAAGACAGCAGCTTATGTTAATTTGAGCTGCTTCAGGATTCAAATCCGGTAGACCGTCCCATCGGCTGCGAATGTAGTATAGCTAAGATTTAGAATTTGTAATGCTAAGTGAACTCTGTTGGTTCTGCTTGCGAAATTTGATAGTCTTCGGGAAAGTCCAGATGTCAAAAGATGACGAGAAAGTGAGTCATAAGAACTTAAGTTGCGCTTCTAAATTGTAAAATATATGTACACAATCTTAACACATGCTGCCAACATAGGTACTCGTATTTCTTGCATGCAAATCTCGTCCTAGACATAATATTAATTATGTACACACTTTAGACCGCGGGCCAGGAGCATATTACGTCAGTTCGTCATACTTCCGGCTGATATTTTGTCAGATGATAGGTGCTAAACTATCTCAATAAATAAACCGTCAGCCGGTTGTATCGCGGTGGAAAGACTGTGAGCTGTAAAATGATAATAATTGAGCCTATTTTTTTAATATTCATACGACCAGCTGACATTCTTACCACCGCGATATAACCGGCTGACGATTTTTTTTAACTAACAATAGTATCTGAACTGATCATATGACAATGTATCAAACGGGAGGCGATGACAAATTATTTTTTACGTGTTTCGATGGCTGCCATTCCTCAACCCACCAACGGAGCGGCAGCTGACATCCACGAGGGTTAATCAACATAGCCGTTAACCACTATACGAGTTATCGTCCGTGAGGTGATTGGTCATGGAAATCTGTTCCTGGCTCGCGGTTTACTAAACCAATGGATAATGTCACACTATCCTCGGTAAATTAATTGCTCTGTGACCCTGAAAATTGCTAAAGTTACTAGGATAGATAGGAGATTTAGGAAGTCAGTATGTACTAAAAGTTCTTCATCATGCTTGTCTCTCAATTTGGATGTATCCAAACCTGCTCGCCGGTGGCCTACTGTCCAAACAAACGCGACACCACCTGCATACTTGCAAACAAGTTTTTACGCGAGTCAATGGCATATTTTTTTAATATGGCGCTGTGCTGCGATAGATTTGCGATGCCGTTGGTGCACGAGGTTCTATATTAGCGTTGCTTTACTCATTTCTGAAGCCTGTTTTTAAGGCACACAATATGTGTATGTATATATTATAATGTTTGATAGTACGGGCGTACCTAATTGTGGACGCACCTAACTTTTTGTAGGTAGTTGTTATTTTGTCGGTAACGCAGAAGAAAAAGGTGAAAAGCTTCCATAGGGATTGTCCATGAGGAAATAGTGTGGTTATGTACGGCTAGCAAAACTATTAGCATATGACTCCTGCATAGAAATGTGGAGTGCCAAGTTTTAGTAACTGTAAAAGTTTTTAAGGCATTTACTCCTTTAAAAGACACATCACCAATAGCAACTAAAGTAGACTTTGGCCCGCGTGCGATCTTCACAACTGTTGTTCATATTAAATTTGAGGTCAAAAAATGTTATACATATTGTATACCTTAATTATTGGAGAAGCAATTGACCACATTGCAAATACACCACGCCGCATTAACGATAGGCACGTAAATAAATCGTTTTAGGGACATTTACAGATTTGTGCCTGCGTCTAAACTCCATCAAATCATACTAAATACATATTTGAAAAGCTGAGGCTAACCGCATTTGAGAGCGGCCCTTAATGCTTTATGGCCCCTAAAGCACTTTATTAATAGAGATTTAACTGAAAAAACAATAACAAGTCCTAAAACACAATACTAATTGCATAAAGAATACAAACATTTACAGCACTTAATGCTTTTTAATAAATTATTAATAAAGCTAAATGTGGTTTCAGTCTAGCAAAATTAAACAGCACGCCAGAGCACTTTGTTTTTATTAACATTTGGAGTGTTTTAACAAGAATTACACCCCGTCTAATATTAGAAAGGGGTGCGACGCTAAGTTACCCCTTTGTGTATTTATCGACACTCGAGATCTTAACTTTTGGAGGCGATGGCTTTAATTTTAGACGCTATCTAACCATGGCCCCTTCGATATTTTAGCGAGGTTAAAGTTTTCCGTGAATTCGATGCATTATTGCGTCGTAATTTGACTGGGGACCTTTAGATGCAGAAATTAAAGGAGATACCCTGCTCTTTGACAAAGGTGTATGTTAATGATAGGTATTCCAACGGAGCGATGGTCAAGAAATTGTTTTTAATAGGTAGTATGTTGTGTGATGTTTTGCATATATTTTTCCAGGTAACTAAGATCTATTATATCTCTAAGTCTTTAATGGCGAGTTATTTTGAAGTAAAGCCAGCTAGGTATTAAATTAACATAAATTAATGTGATGCTAACATTGAATAATTAGCTTTTTCCTATAAAGAGTAAAAAGTAGAATTATAAAGAACAACACTAATAATAAACCACATATACAAAGTTTATTTATTTCTGTGGAAATATTACCTGTATAATTTATTGTACCCAATCAAATCACGTACTGTTGAAAAGTGTACCTTTCGCAGCATATCTAATATAAGACCAATTTGTTTAATTACGTGAAAATTTAGTTAAAATCAAATCCAACGTACGTACATTCCTTCTAATTTGCTCTAATAACTCCAATTATTCATTTGAAAATCTATCTCCTCACAATAGGGCTGTCACCGATTATTGCACGAATTGAAGGCTAATGGAAATTTAAATGGCTGCTTCCGTACGCGTGGCGGACAATGCGCGGTGAGAACCCTAATTGTAGACTTTTAGTTTTTGTCGAGTGTCAAATTGGCCATTGTCGATGCGCAACGACGTGGACGCTCGCCTTCTCGTTTTTATTGCATTGAGTGGAAAATCGCATGCTCTATTGAAAGAAAATTTTTAGTATGGTGTCCATTGAAAAGCAGGGGTTTGATTAAAATTCAATGTTGCGGATATCAAAAAAAATTGTTGTTTTAAGTTTCGTGGGTCATTTTTTATTCTATAAAAGATTTTTAAGGTAAACGTTCTAGTGCTCGTCATGGTCCCAGTACATGTAATCTTTAAACTTAAGTCATTGGTCAACAGAGGTGACAGCAGGGTGTCATCTATTGCGCATTAGCATGTCGAGCACTAGTACGCTTACTGTGTCTCTCATTTATTTTCACTACATGTTCAGAAAGTCTAGGTTGAGGTTAGATGGAACTCAACACGCTTAAAACTGAACTGAAAATGGAATTATATATTGTTTTATTAGTTTACAAAACTTTTTTTAAATTACTATTAAATAAGTTTATCAATCCAGAATGTTTTTATTATATATTTTTTTTGTATTGTGATAGGTTTTTACGGCAGTCAAAATATAAAAATATGTATTGTGATTCGAGTCAATAATTTATAAAAATCGTAATCTTTTGTTCCCTGATTGACAGATTCATTAAAACTAATACGGATTATCCCTGTATCGGTAATAGAATCTTCAGTTAGGGGATAAGTTAATACATGATAATTATCGGCTGGATCAGAATTGATCTCCAAAGAGGGGTGAAAATATGTTAATGTAAATATTGTAAACTAAGTTTTACGGCGATAATAACTTAGCAATTTTAATGCCTATCTCTTAAAATGCATTTTTTTTTGTTAAAGTCATCAGTTGACATGTCGAAATTCACCTCCTATGTCATAACCTAATAACTGTTTTTTAATTAAAATTAATGTTATCTCTTACTGACAGACGACACACATCCCAAACCACTATATGTAAATCAAAGAATTAGAAATAGAGGTAGATTTTCAAAGAAAACATTGTAGCCACAGTAAATTTACTGCCATCTTTCGATACATGATTAAAACTTTTAGAACGCCATTTGACTTTGATCCTTATCATTTCACTGATATGCGTTTAATTTGTTAAAAATCTATATATAGTATAGCGGTATCGTTTCGAGCGATGGAACCACAACCTTTGGGTTTTGCCCAGTAAGTTAGCGCAACTTTTTAATATTTAACACATATCAGTAAATAGATAAGGATCAAAGTCAAATGGCGTTCTAAAAGTTTGAATCATGTGTCCAAACTCCAACATGGCAGTAAATATACTGTGACTACAAAATTTTATTTGACAATCCACATCCACCTCTATTTAATTTTTTTTTTATGTAAATCCTTTCAATATGAAGCATATGTTTTATAAAAATTGAAAATTTCCATCAAGGAGGCATTTTTAGAAATTCAATCCCTAATGGGGTGAAATTGGGGTTGAATTTTTTAACGACTACGCCAAAAGTCGATGTGAAAATGAATAAATATATTAAACGTTCCGACTAAGTAACGAACTAAACAATCATTTTGTAAACCGAACCACCGATAGCTAGAAATAACAATTTCAAAGTCGAAATTGGAGAAAAAAATCGATTGCTCGTTACATATTTTGGTAAAAGTTTACCGATATAGGTCCTCTCCTATCGGGCTGTTAGCGCTGTCAAACAAAGGGTGTTAAAAAAAGTTTGACGGCTCGTTACGACACATACGCCGTCACTAATTGGCTGACAACTTCGTTTAAAGGTAAAATTGGTTCTGCGAAGCTGATTTTGCAACAAGTTCAGTTTTGGTGGGCGACTGCCGGCTAAATATTTTTTTTGTCTTTTAAAAACGTTTAAAGGATGCGAAGGTGTAGTTATTTATAGACAATCGTGTAAAAACCTACAATTTAAGTAAAAGTAGAGTCAGACCAAGCTAATTTGGCAGCGATTTTGATAGCCCAGAGGGTGCAAGTGTTATTTTAAAATTCAAACTTCTATGATTTTTTTTTAATACAGGTGGATCCCAAACTAGATTATGCCTGTGACTTGGGCTCCTAGAATGCAGTTGACATTGCATAGTGGTTACACAGACCTATTTTATTTAAATAATTAAGACCTAAGTATAAGAGGAAAAGTTAAATTAAGAAGAGATTGATATATATATTTTTTTTTTTTTTTATACTACGTCGGTGGCAAACAAGCATACGGCCCGCCTGATGGTAAGCAGTCTCCGTAGCCTATGTACGCCTGCAACTCCAGAGGAGTTACATGCGCGTTGCCGACCGTAACCCCGCCCCCCTCGTTGAGCTCTGGCAACCTTACTCACCGGCAGGAACACAACACTATGAGTAGGGTCTAGTGTTATTTGGCTGCGGTTTTCTGTAAGGTGGAGGTACTAATAAGAAACAGCTTACAACTAATTGTGACGTTTCCTTAACACTATACACTATCACAGTCTGTACTAAATCGATGCCAATTAATATTAAATTACGATCAGCAAGTGAATTCACTAGAAGTAGGTATAATATTACAGTTTTTCATAATAAAACTTGTTTATAAATTAGTTAACAAAAAAATCTCAACAGGTTTGAAAACGTACGCATGATTTGATGCATTACTCTCTCAGGAATAATATTATTATCAGCTAAAATCAGAATTTTATCTAGCAGTAGAATTTAAAAAACCGGCCAAGTGCGAATCGTATTCGCGCATGAAGGGTTCTGTACCATTACGCAAAAAACGGCAAAACAATTTTGTTTGTTGTATGGGAGCCACTTAAATATTTATTTTATTTTGTTGATAGTATTTGTTGTTATAGCAGCAACAGAAATACATCATCTGCGAAAATTCAACTGTCTAGCTATCACGGTTCATGAGATACAGCCTGGAGACAGATATCATAGACAGACGGACAGTGGAGTCTTAGTAGTAGGGTCCCGTTTTTTGCCCTTTGGTTACGGAACCCTACAAACTATGTTCATCCCTTTTTTGGGGTTGATGAATTAATTGATATTACTAGAATAAGAAAAATACAGTATGATTCTTTCTGTCTTTGCTCCAGTAACTAGTTACCCTGGCGAGAACTATTTGTAGCTGTGTTTTTATCACCTAATGCTAAAATGCTAGACCTAGAAATTTTTCTAGGTAAAACGAGAGATTGACAAAATGAGATATCGACATGACTGTTATCGATACGTATGCAGGTACCTCAAGTACAGAATTATACGTGGATTAATATTTAATCCATTCATCCACCATTTGTTAGAGCTAGTCTCCGGCCACGAATTACACCTCTGTTCGTAATTCCCAATACCAGCACAATGACATTAGTCAGTAGTCCTCTATATGTTGCACTCAACCATATTAATAATATTGTTTTCCATAATCCCACTCTTGACATATTCTAACAAACAGAACCGAAATTCCTAGCCACAGCAGCCCGCTACCTAGAGTCAATATCTACACCCACAACTATTAATATTAATTAAATCTAGTGATAAGCTTAGTCTAATTAGTGTTAAGTATGTATGTAACCCATAACTTGCATGTCTAGTTTAACTGTAAATGTAAGTTGGTGAATAAATAAAATAAATAAATATAGAGAATAACTAACATTGTTTAAGAAAATATCTACCTCGAAATAGTAGTAGCCTGTCTTCTTTAATGCATAAATTAGTCATTTTAAATGACTTTACCTACTGCATACAATAGGTTTCGTTTTTATAGTCAGGTACTATAAAGCGGAAATATTATATGATACGTACATTTTTTACTATTTACCGGAAGAATAACTTCGCGATCCTAGCGAAAAAACGTTACTTTTGGCACTTGCTTTGCATATCGATAACAGGTTTGTCGATATTTCATTTTGTCAATCTCTCGTTTTTGCTGGAAAAATTTCTTGGTCTAAAAATGACAGTTCGATTTTATATCAATTCAGTAATTGGTACCAACAACTTGTGTAACAATATTATACAAAAAAAAATCAAGTCTGAAGAACAAATTATGCAATCCAACTGTATTTTAGATGCAGATTGCAGTAAAGCAAATAACAGGTAAAGTTTTCGGCTTGGGCTGGTGGAGAAATAAATAAATAAGGAGTCGCACTCGCCCACGGAGGGTTCCGTACTTGGTAGTATTTTTTGTTATAGCGGCAACAGAAATACATCATCTGTGAAAATTTCAACTGTCTATCACAGCTCATGAGATACAGCCTGGTCATGAGATCCTACGGAATCCTAAAAATCACCAGACCGGCTAGCACGACTTGCGTACTCGCGCTTGACTCATACTGGAAGATGCGGTAGATAAAGGAAGGTAGGTCAGGTGATATGTAGATCGATATATTCCCTATTTACCTGCGTGTAAATAGCAGCCTTTACAAACTATACTGTGATGAAAAATATTACTTTGACACGCGCAGCAACCCACTAGGCGGGTTCTCCGTTCGTAGGCGCTTTTCGCTACAAAGCGGAAAAACGCGTTATCAGCGACAAGCATAGCGCGTAGCTTGCGCTAGCAGTGAATGCGTTTAAAAACCAGTCAAAGTCAAAATAATGAAAAACAAACCTTACAAGCCCTGTTATACCGCTGTTCATAAAATTCGAAAACAAAAAGCCATCGTGTAAGGTTAAACGTTCAATTAATTTTGCAATTTCAACGCTGGCCACACCGCTCCTGACAGCAGAACAAATGTGACGTCGCCTGTCAAATTAGTGACGGGCGGCCATTTTGCTTTTTGAGTTTCGAACACACCGCCGCTGTTATTGAGCGCGCCCACTCATTCGGAAACGGTGCCCGGTGAAATGACAATAATTGACGTTTATTAAAAAATGAATTCATTACGCATATGCGTGTTTTGACGGCACAGTGTTGTTTTTTTCGCAAATGTAACGAAATGTTTTATAGCGCAATCGATTACCTCTTTGCCGCTGCCACTACCCATGCGTTAGGGTTCCGTACCTCACAAGGAAAAATGCAACCGTTATAGGATCACACGTTCGTTTATCTATCTCTCACGTCTATTCACGGCATATTTGCTCCGAAACTACTGAACCGATTGAGTTGAAATCGGGAGTCAGGGAGGAGAAAGTCAGAATCCCAAAGACGGACAAGTACCGTGAATAACTTATTTTTAAAATCGGCGCCTATATTTGGGGATTTTTATACCACGATGGTGGCAAACAAGCATACGGCCCGCCTGATTGTAAGCAGTCACCGCAACTTATGGACGCCTGCAACTCCAGAGAAATTCCGTGTTACTTAAAAGGTGAGGTGTATAATTAATTAGAAAATTAAAAAAAAAATGTTTTAGCAAACTACGAGTATATCGTGTGACATGTTATCAAATGAAAGAAAAAGTGGTCAGGATTACAATTTTGTTTTTAATTTTAAGTTAGGTACACAATTTTGAAGTTGTTTAAGAACATAGGCATACATTAACCATTCTATGTCTGAAACTACTGGACCTAAAATTAAAAATTAAAAATCAAGAAAATAGTTTATTACACAGCGATAACAGATAACCCGATAAGAAAGTTAAAAGCGTAAAGCGTGAGTGTATCTGGTGATCATCTAAGATTTTCTCGTAGCCTTGAGCAGCACTGATAAAAAAAAATACACACACACACACACACACACACACAAGTACATTAAATACACATTTTCCCAGCCATACTCACAAGTACAGATGAACATGAGCATGTATCGAGACGATATGCATGTTATTAAAACAACTTTATTACAGATTCGCTACTCGCTTGGATTGCACGCATATGAATATGTTTGCTGCAAAAAACTCAAGTAGTCCGCCACGGCGGGGAAACTTTGCCTTCTTCAGCAATATGTATTAAATACCACAGATTATGTGCATTCAGACTAGAAACATCATTTTAGCGACATAACATAATAATTCAATAAATTTACAGACTTTTTCAACTCAATTGACTAAGTCCCACGGTAAGCCAAAAAGGCCTGTGTTGTACCCAGTATAATGTGCGAAATGTATACCTGTTCTACCTGAGTACCCAGAATCAGACAACGATATATACAATACTTATATAAATACTGAAATACATAGAAAAAATCCATGACTCTGGAACATCACACAAATAAATGCCCTTACCGGGATTCGAACCCAGGACCATCGGCTTCATAGGCAGAGTGACGTTCGGATGGCGACTGCAATGAAAATTGATTATCGGCCCGATTTGAAGAATGATTAAGACACGTTAAAGATATTAGAAATGTCTTTAAAAGATCGATAACTAAACGACATATCAAAATCTCTACTCGACCAATTTAAGAAGGCTCCGTTTCCATACATATTATTAGCAATCAGTAACCTTTTTAACTCAGTCGGATAATATAATGAAAAAGCACGAGTATTTGAATATACTGAAAAAGCACGCGTGTATAATATCTAGGATTATGAGCCAAAAATTCGTGGAATAAAAACACCGTTTTGAGCAAGTGTGTTCACTGTTCAGTAATATGTTTACTTTCATTGACGAATTTGTTAAATAGCTGTTTAAATAATTAAACAACTGCGGGGCAGCCGCAACAGTCTCCTGGCAATTATAGCTGACAGGCTTGACAGTCAGCTTCTTGTGCACTGGACCAGGGTACACTCAGTGGTAGCTACATACACACAACTCGCATGAGTGTATGTAGTTATTACTGGTGTATGTGCCTGGCTCCAGTTTTAAACCCTAAAATATTGTAAGTTTAAGCCCTTAAATATCGTAAGTTTAATTTATTTCAATAATAATTTAATATATTTTTTTAGAGTAAGTCGTACTAACACTGTATGGACCAAGGTCTGAAATAAATGATTTTTTATTTTATTTTATTTTTATTTTTTTTATTTTATTAAAGGCCGTTATTTAATAATTATAGAAACTGTTGTAGAGAAGTAACAAATTATACTAACAGACAAGGATAATCTTATTCGCGAGCAAGAGCTGAATCTGTAACGGTCGTAGATGTAAAATTGTGACGCATCTACTTTGCCGTTTTTAATAGTCTTTGCCCTATACTTACCTTTTTAAAAACGATACGAGACGAGGTGAGCTGGTTCGATGTTATTTAATTTCATGAGTGCTCGCGAATTATAATAAGCAAACTTACAAACAAGTTAGCTAAGCTCCGATTATGGAGATCGCTTTCAAAGTTTATTTTTTCTTTTTAAATAATTATGAATTTGAATTTGGAATACGAAAGTACCGGTTCAACTCCTCAAGTACTATTTATTGAGAGTTCCGCAGCATGTGTATGTTAGCGTACTTAATTCGAATTCTAACGTTTTAAAAAGTATCCACTTGAGATCTGATGAAAGTGGACGACCGACCCGAAACCACCTTTCCATACAAACGTAGTCCCCATTTTCCTTTCTGGATGTTAATGTTAACATTATTAAATATATTTTTGATAATATGATGTACCTATATCAACTACAGCACTAATATGTCAGTACGAGCGAGATGCATAGAAAGTAAGCTACGCAGATGCTAGCGAATATGTCAGTGTCAAACTTGTGGGAAGGCTACAGGTCAGTCAGGTCTGGGTGCGTAGACAAGATGCCAATCGTTCACGCTCCGTAGCGTAGCGTAACGTAGTTATCTCTCTCTATCGCTCTTCCATATTAGTGCGACAGAGACAGTTGCGTTTCGTTGGCTACGGATCGTTAATGACTAGCATATATTCTACGCACCCTGAAGTACGAGTATAGTTATTAAGGTTACATTCAGTTACATTGCGGACTTTGATCTGCATACAATTCAGGCAACCAATCAAACACCGCAATGTAATTAAACTCGCTTGCGAGTTCTCGCGCCGTCTAAATAAGCCCTTAGAATGACGCTTACGCTTAAAGATAATTGAAGTGTGCAAAAGGGAAATCATCACTTATATGTACATTTCATGAGTGCGAAAGAGGCAGACTACTGACCACGTTTGAGCTCGTACCAAATTGCCGCTTGTAGATAACAAAACGTAATGTTAGAACTGGAATATACGAAAAGCTGAATACCGGCGATACATCTTGGAATATACTGTTACAAACATTTCCTAAAGATACTATATGTATTACATAATTATGTCAGTGTCAAAATGACGTTATTGTTTGAAGAAACGTCACTTTTCACATTTACCTACCTAGGTACTTTTTCGTGAAAGTATTGCGTAAAAGACATGATGGGTACGATACCTATGATTTTCTAGGTTCTAGGGTGCGGATTTCTTCAATGATGACCATTTTAGTACTTTTACTACTTGTACGTACCTAATAGTCGTTATGGCTATCGTTTTTTTAGTTCTTGGGGGTATATACGGATTACGAAAATTAGGTATAGCCTTTTTTTAATCCAAGATGGCTCACATGTACTTTTTCGTAAAATAGTCATGGATATCGTTTTATATCTGGGGTCGTACGAAGTTAGCCGGACCCCCAAAAAGTTATATTATAAATAAAGATTTCCATTCATTCATTATAAAAGAGAGAGCGAGTCTTACAATATTTTTTACTAGATTTTCATTATATTTTACGGCGAAAGCAGGCCCAACCTAGACAGGTTTGGTTCGTTGGATAGCATTTGTTTGAAAATTTCGTTCGGTTCGGACACTGCCTTGTACGAAATTCGATTTGGCTGTACTTGCCGGGGGCGAACGCGTAATCGACAATTTCGAACAATTTTTCCAGATATTTAAGAAATAACTAAGACTTCAGATTTTACAAAAGCTTTTCAAAGATAAACATACCATATTTACGGTATAGGGTTACAAAGCGTAAATTATAAGTAGTACCATCGCCTAACACTGTTGACTGTTGGATTTAATGCAGAGAACTTGAATAGGCTGAATACGTCGCCCAAAATGTATCCTCTCTCAATGTCTCTATTATGGAGTGTGGAATTAAGAGGAGTGACATCTCTTATGGTAGAACTGTTGCAAAAGTGTCCAGCTGTTAGCTATAAATAATAGTTTCAAATCTCTCCAGAGTAGCGCTAGAGTAGCTAAGAACCTAGACGCTATTGACGGAGTGAAGTGCGCTGTCTATGATTTAATTATTTTGTTCAAGTATTCAAGGTATTGTAGCGCCACCTCTTTAAGGTTTTTTGATGACACTTTTTGGTACATGGAGATTTATTTCCTTACCTCCACCTTCCGTAGTCTCTGATGATGATGGAATCTGTCAAAGATAAATAATTCAAATCTAGAACTTAACCTATTCTACGAAAGACAAACGCTTGCGCGATCTAACTTGACGCCATTGCCATCTAGCGAATAGTTTGCATACTAATGTCAAATACATGCCATAAAACTGTGAAAGACTAACGCTTGCGCGATCTATCTCGATGCAAGCGCCATCTAGCGAACAATTGGGTAAATTTTCCGTATTGAAAGTGGTGTTATGTTACAATAGTTATAAGTGCAAAAAGTTTGCAAGGTCGATATTTCTTCGACTGTTTATTTTGTGTCACGTGCAAGTGAAAGATACTATGTATACATGCAATATAACCTTGAGCGTAGCAAGGGAATCAAAAGCGCGAGATGTAAATAACTTTGATCTCGTATGGCACATACAATTTTTCACCGCAGCAGTGAGAACATATTTAGACGGAATAGATAATAAAACCTGAAAGATATTAAATGTTCTTCATACCTTATTCACTCATGTTTTCTTAAGGTATTCTAATAAAACGAAAGCTATTTCAACGAAATAATATGCAAATAACGAACTTAAATTTGACAACTCAATCGAGAACTTTTAAGAGGAAAGCGGACGACCGCTTCTAGTAATAGTCCCCTTTTTTACTCTCTGGATATTGACATTATGGAAAATATTTTTACATAAGTAATTTGATGTATATTAACCATAGCTATGCCCCTTGGTTTAACTTTTTTGATAGTTTAATTATTATAAAAAATAGGAGCGAAAAACAATATCTATAAAAATCTTTAAAAGCTTCTCTTAATATAATTAAAGAATCGATAAAAAACGAAGGGGCATAGCTGTATTTACATTAAATTGTGTCAATATATTTTTAAGAATATTAATATTAATATTTAAAAAAATTAGGACTACTTTTGTACGGAAAAGGGATGTCATTCGGTCGTCCACTTTCGCCTTAAAGAGTGCTGGAATTGCGGATACTACTATTTGATCACCAATTTTTTTGCGTAATAATATTTGCATTTTTATGTCATATTGATGAACCTTTTTTTTTGGGTCTCTATTGTTTCCCATAAAGTTTTAAGTCATAATGTATTGTTTGTCCGCATTTTCGTTAGTCATAATTTGGTTTTTCTCAGAAACGCGTAACTTTTCAGGATTGCCATAAAACAAACCTAACCTAACCTAACCAATCTATAGGATAATCTAAGGAAATTCCTGAAAAGTTAACGGTTTCAGAGTTATGACTAATGATAATATGACTATCATTACATTATGACTTTCAATAATTATGTCAAACAAAGGGATCCCTTTTTTTTATTTTTTTTTGTATTGTTAAGATGGGTTTCCGACGGTTCGAATTCCGGTAAGGGCATTTATTTGTGTGTTTGTTGTTGTGAAACATTTGTTCCTGAGTCATAGATGTTTACTATTTATTTGTTTTGATGTTTATTATTTGTTATAGTAGATAAAATGTGTGATGACCTTTTATAATTGACATGCATTTTGTTTATCAGCCTAGTTTATTTGTTAAACAACCAAAAACTCTACTCTAGCTGAGTTGGAGCCGCGCGAAACTATATATACGCTATACAGGTGTTCACGGAAGACCAGCTTCAGGTACAGTCAGCGTCAAATACTTCGTAGCAGTCAAAGTAGCCAAATAGTTCGGTACACCATATATTTAGTATGGTGTACCGAACTATTTGGCCACTTTGACTGCTACGAAGTATTTGACGCTGACTGTACTACTCAGGACCTGGCATTATGCTGAGTGTTCGCCTTTTCAGTGGAGTTACAGTGTAAAATTTAGTTTTAATTCTTAAGTCTGTTTTTTTCTCATTATCTGTACGTATTGTCTAACTGTGTACTTATACTGAAATAAATGATATTCTATTCTATTCTTAAAAATTGCTTACTTATACCCTTAATCTAATTTAACAGTTACACAGATCTCACTTTTGTTATACTGATAACATATAATTATTTTGTTAAATTGATGCAAATAAAGCAATTTTATTGCACAGTGCGCAAAACCCGTAAACCTCAGACGTATGCACACACCTCGTCTGCCCTTTGCGGGCTCGCTAATCATATCAGATCGTATGTGCAAGGCTCTTGATTGCAGCCGGCTGTTTGGTGAGCTTACGAGTTAGAATTAACGGTACAATTGACACGTAAAATCTACACTAAGCATGATACTTGATTGAAAGTTCACATTTGTACACATTTATTGTATTCTCTTTGTTAGGTACTTTTTTGTGCAGTAAATTATTGACAGTAACAATATACATAATGGATATATACAGATGATTACTATAACTAGCTTATATCTAAAATAGGCCCTTGAGGCATTGTACCAAGGATGATGGCGGCATTTCCTCGTTGTATCGCAATACTGATACGTTGTGCGAGGAAGCCGCCAGCTCTTCGGTTACCAGTTACGTCAACCAGACGTTTCGCGATTTCTCCAAAAAACTTGTGCGCGCTGGGACCCCATGGACCTAGAGTTTCAACGCCAAAAGGTACAAAATGGTACTCTCTACCGAGGCTCTTATATTTGCAGTAAATTGTATTAATTAATAATAATAATTCATTTTATTTGAACCAGAAACGTTGACAAGTACCTACTTAATACATTTTTTTTTTCAATAATAGCGGTAGTTATCCACAGAATAACTAATTTAAACACAGCACATGGAAAGCATGGTGGAGGCGGATCTGCGTGAACTTCGAGTCAACAATTGGCGCTGTCTTGTGTCGGACGCCAAGTCTCATTTTGGGTCGCAGAGCCAACGGAGTAAGTACATGTTTTTTTTTAATGATATATATAGGAGGCTAACGAGCAGATGGATCTCCTGATGGTAAGCGATTACCGCCACCCATGGACACCAGCAACACCAGAGGGGTTGTAAGTGCGTTACCGGCCTAAGTATTAAATAAAATATTAAGTGATCAATAGTTTCAGCCTTTCCATAGTTTTTGTTAGGAAAACCGAATTTTAAACTTACAAAAGATAGACAAAAATCGCATTTGAAATATCTCTTTCTATTTTACCTAGATAAATAAATAAATATTATAGGACATTATTACACAAATTGACTAAGTCCCACAGTAAGCTCAATAAGGCTTGTGTTGAGGCTACTTAGACAACGATATATATAATATATAAATATCTATAAATACTTAAATACATAGAAAACACCCATGACTAGATACGAAGGTAATGTACGTCTTTAATTTTTGAGTTTTTAGAAATAACCACAATGTTTATTATTTAGTCTTCGAATTTATGCCTAAAAACAACGACAAGTCGATATTATATAAATTTTCCCCATGATCCAAAACGCCAAGATACTCGGTTGGAACTTGGCCTAAGCCAAAGACACTGAGTTTATAAAATAAAACTGACTCCTATTTATTTTCCAGCTACTAAAGGGCAAACGGACCGCCAACATTGCCCAGGAGGGTAGAAAACCGAGGGTCAATTTATTTACGAATTGATAAACCCTTTCGATAGTTGACAATAACAGGAGTAGATTACCATGGCCAGCGACTCGGGAGCCTCGGTATTTGGATGAAGTTACTTGGCAGAAAGCAACGTAATGTTATTACCATATTTTGTGAATAGGTAATAAAAAACTGTTTATTATATATATATTATTTATTCTAATACAGAAACACATACTTTTAAGTTATAATTTTCATCTAGCTATGAAATTAAAGCAATTTAGGTTGCATGTAGATACTTAATTAGGTATAAGTCCCGGGTAAGTTGGGACCCGGGTACGTCCTTAAACTACGTCCACAAGAGAGGTATGGGCATTGTGAATTTCATCTCGCTTTGTGTGGTACAGCACAGCGGATGTCATTCCAGATCTAGAGCAGAACCCAACTGGGGAAGTACCTCCACCTTAAAGAAAACCGCAGCCAAATAACACTAGACCCTACTCATAGTGTTGTGTTCCTGCCGCTGAGTAAGGTTGCCAGAGCTCAACGAGGGGAGGGAGGGTTGTTAGGGCTGGCAACGCGCATGTGATCCTCTGGAGTTGCAGGCGTACATAGGCTACGGAGACTGCTTATCATCAAGCGGGCCGTATGCTTGTTTGCCGCCAACTTAGTATAAAAAAAAGTCTCAATTTTTTTAGTATTAGTAAACGCTGTGCATTTTTCTGTATAAATCTTTCAATACCTAATGTCTTTAAAGTCTAATTTTCTTGTTGAACCCGTATAGTTGTGGTTAAACCTACTACTTTAAAGAAAGAAAAGACTAAACGGGCGCGGGGCGCGGGGCCGAGTCGCGCGTTTATGTCTAAATTTTTGTCTACTGAGATACTTACCAATTTTCATTAATTATTTAGGTTTTATAGTAAAAAAAGTTTTACTTTAGATGACTCGTGGAAAAATTATTATATATGTTACTGTAAAAGCCCGAAGTACGGTAAAACCTAGGATATACCGGTAAGACCTAGGTTTTACCGATGCCGATCGGTAAAAGCCCGAAATGTGAGATAATTATTGTTCACTTCGGGCTTTTACCGATATGAATTTGGTAAATCCTAGGTCTTACCACGTCGACCGGTAAAGGTTGAATCATCCACTGGTTCTTGACATTATTAGATGAAAATCTTGTATCAGTGTAAGGGGCGTTACATGTAGCGCCATTTAGAGTGATGCTTCGTATTGTTTCGGCTATTTTACTAGTCATATAGATCTAGGTCTTTCGGTTTTGCTGAAGGTGATAGTGAACTCTACTCACTGCAAATTCGAGAGCCGTGAGTAGGGATGTAGAAGTCCTGAGAGCAGAGTAATGTGTGTCACATACCCTTTGTAAGCAATATGCCCAGTTGGTGGGAATTTTCGGGCTGTAGCTAGCCGCTGTAATGGGTAACAGAAACGCGTTCCGTATGTGCTTTGTTTTCCAGATGACTAGGGTGCACTGCATAATGCAGAGATTATCATATCGCGAACGGTTGGCATCTTGACTAGGTACCAAGGTTTAGGTATAGTTTACAGTAAAAACAAATTAGGTATCTATTAATAGTTTTCGCCTGTTGAAGCGACTATGGCTGGGTGATCAAATGACACCCAGATGCTTTCAATTAAATTATTTTATTTTAATTAAATAACCTTTTGCGAAGCGTGGGTCGTGGTAGTGGTTCGTAAGGGAGAGAAATAAGCCTGTCTGGTTCCGTGGTATGTTGGTACTCCCCTGTCATGCTAGATGGTCGTACCGAGGGCCGTTGGTTAGCCAGGAACGTCGCCGTGGACAGCTGATGTGGATGCGAATGGAGGCCTCTGCGTCCCTAGGAACTATTGGTACGGCCGGTCGGAACAAAGGAACCGCGCCGCTAAAGGGTTATATGAACCGGAATCTTACAGCTCTATTATGTAAGACTGCTGTCGACCGAAAGTGCGATTTTGTGTCTTAAGCAAGCTGTCAGGTACTACAAGGACAGGAACACGCCGATCTATGCGTGCTTTTTGGACTTGTCAAAGGCGTTTGACCTGGTTGTGTCTTATAAAAACGGCGATTCCATTGAATATGTCGCGTTGCTTAAACATTGGTACAACAGCCAGGTCAACCGAGTGAGCTGGGCGGGAGAGGAGTCTGACGAGTACAAACTACAATGTGCGAGACAGGGAGGGCTAACATCCCTTCTCCTTTTCAACGTCTACGTAAACGAGTTGATCGAGGCACTCAGCAGGGCACATGTCGGTTGCCATACAGGTGATGTGTGTTTTAACAATATAAGTTACGCTGACGACATGGCGTTGCTGGGGCCTTCGGCTGACGCGGTAGGATGGTCTAAAATAAAACACGGCCCAAAGTCAGCTTGTTATATTCAAAGCTCGTAAGTATAACCCGTCTACGGAGCCGGGGATCATGTTGTGTGGCGTACCCCTAAAAGTTGTAGATCGCTTTAAGTATCTGGGGCATATACTTACAACTGAATTATATGACGATCTGGATCTGGAAAGGGAGAAAAGAGCGACGGCAGTGAGAGGCAATATGCTTGCCCCCAGGTTCGCACGGTGTAATACATCAGTTAAATTGACGCTCTTTAGAGCTTACTGTCAGACTTTTTACATGTGCAGCCTGTGGGTGAAGTTTACACAACGAGCCTATAACGCATTGCGCGTTCAATATAATAACATCTTGAGGATGCTGTTGCGGCTGCCGAAGCACTGCAGCGCGTCCGGCATGTTCGCTGAGGCGCGAGTAGATGACTTTTTTGCCATCAGGCGGAAAAGAATCGCCTCCATGCTGACACGGGTGCGCGGCAGCAGCAACAGTCTACTCAAGGTGTTGGCCGAGCACCTCGACTGCCATGTTATAAAGTTTTGGGTGGAGGTGGCAATTGGGTGAGCGAAATAGAGTATGGTAACCTGCGCCCCTACTCTCCACACATCTTAGTGTTTAGTTATAAGTTATTTTTTTATTTTACTCTTAGTACTTAATTAGCATAGTTTTAAGTTTATACTAATAATCGTTATGGATCAGTGATAGGAAATAAACGGTTTAAAAAAAAAATATTCATACCCAGGGGACGAGACGAAACTTAAATACGTCCTTTTCTACATATTAAAGGTTGTGTTAAACTATTTACTTTTATACCTAACATTTTATTCTGTAAGAAAAGGAGACACTTGACCTGTCCGACGCGTCGCGTGTGATGTCACGGCGCGAAGCTCATGAACGCGACCGCACAGGACCGGACTCTAAAGCGACAGAGATGTCAGTGGGTCGCATCGAACGCCTAGGATTGAATGTGCCCCTCCCGAAGACTGAAGCAATTGTCTTCGGGGGACCTGGAAGGGCGCTACCTGAGGACTTAACTATAGCTGTTGCAGGTGAGAGGGTTCCGGTCAACTCACACATGAAGTACCTGGGTCTTGTTCTTGACCGGAGGTGGAATTTAGAACAGGTTAGCGCCCCGAATCGTGGGTGCTGCCTCAGCCCTTAGCCGGCTATTACCAAACGTGGGTGGGCCGAAAACCCCTTGTCGGCGCCTGTACGTGGGTGTTGTTCGGAGCATGGTCTTGTACGGGGCAAGAATTTCGGCAGACAGGCTCTTGGCTAAAGCCAAGCCTTTCCTAAGGAGTCCGCTGAGGGTGATGGCCTTGCGCATAATAAAGGCATACCATACGGTGTATTTCGCGGTGGCGTGAGCCCTGACAGGCACTCCACCCCGGGAGCTGGAAACTAAAATGAATACTGGAAATTACCGTATGAGAGCAGAGCCCAGAGCGCGTGGATAACGCCTCGACCCAGAGGAGGTGAAGAGAGAGCAACGACAGGCTGTCAAGAGACTGAGGGACCGCTGGAAGAGTGACCTGGAGGATTCCTTCTATGAAGTCCGCAGTATAGGGGCTCTCCTCCCGTCATTCAACCAGTGGCTCGATAGAGAACACGGGGTGCCCAGCTACAGATTGACGCAGGTAACAACCGGATACGGTTGCTTCGGTCATTACCTGCATGAAATTAAGAGAGAACCAACGACAATCTGCCATGACACGGCCCAGCACACACTTGAATCGTGCAGGCGATGGGTTGTGGTATGCCAAAACATGGTGGTGGCAGGGGAAATCACGAGTGGGTACCTCTCGCTGCACGACGTCGTGTCAGCCATGTTGCGCAGCAAGAAGGCATGGAAGGAAGTTGAGGCCTTTTGCGAATCTGTGATTTCCCAAAAGGAAGCAGCGGAGCGGTTGCGCGCAGATAGTGCATATGCGCTACCGCTCCGGTGTAGGCGAAGAGGGAGGGTCTCCTCCCTAGGTAGGCAATATGCCCTAGCCAACAGCTAGTTCCTCCCCCTCGTAGAGCCAGTGGATTGGGGGCCCACACGGAACGGCTCTGCACGTGTGGGAGGAGAGCCAAGCGTCCTGGTACTCTTCCTCATTGGCGCGGGTGTCCAACACAGGTCGGTCGGGCTGCCGAGGGGCGTCGCAGATAGAATGCCGCAAGCGATCCCATGACGCTCCCATAACGGCAAAGAGGATGAAACCGCAGGGGATGTTAGTGGGTATTCCCCTCCCCTTCCTCTGGCTTACAGAGGGAGTAACGGGAGGAGTGAGTCCCACATACCACCCCCCAATGGGCTTCCCCAGCCCGGGGTGAGATGCGTAAATGCATTTACCCCTGCGTCAAAAAAAAAGAGGACAGGGAGAACACGCTTATCATTCATGCTGTTGCTTTCCAGAATAACTACCCCGCGTGACCCTCACGTGACCCCGTCGCCTCTAAATGGCGATCCAAGTATGCCCCGTAGAATCATGCGTCCATCTGGTCAAGAGGTGTTAGTTGCACCACCCACACCGACCCCCGAAAAATCCAGCAAAATGCAAAGGGCATTAATTATTATTCGTGCTGGAGTTCCAAGAGGCGATGGCCTCGCTCAGTACTGCCTGAGCTCCAGCGCGGTCCCTCGCCTTTGCTTTTTGCGACGCACTCGCTTAGGCGTACTACCCGTCGTCGTTGCGCTACGAGCTACTGACTACTCTAATGTTATAAACTATACATGTTTAAAACAATTTGGAAAGCAACAAATTACTCTAAAGGCAACTTTCTCTTCACTCTTGGGAAATTTCCGAGCATATTCTTGGGAATGTTCTCGCGAGAACTTTCTCGGCATTTTCTTTGTCCGTTTATTGAAGGAAACATACTTATTTATTAGGATAATATTCCTTTTTTTGCTCAAATTAAATCCGTATGTGTGTTTTATTGATATTAGTAAAGCGACCTGGTCTCGAAACAATATTTTAAACTTAATAGAGCAAATTTCTCATTTCGCGATACGATATTCTCTGCATTAAGCAAAGCACCCTAGTCACCTGGAAAGCGAAGCACATACGGAACGTGTTTCTGTTACCCATTACAGCGGCTAGCTACAGCCCGAAAATTCCCACCAACTGGGCATATTGCTTACATAGGGTATGTGACACACTGTACATTACTCTGCTCTCAGGACTTCTACATCCCTACTCACGGCGTTCGAATTTGCAGTGAGTAGAGTTCACTCTCACCTTCAGCAAAACCGAAAGACCTAGATCTATATGACTAGTAAAATAGCCGAAACAATACGAAGCATCACTCTAAATGGCGCTATATGTAACGCCCCTTACACTGATACAAGATTTTCATCTAATAATGTCAAGAACCAGTGCATTATCGAACCTTTACCGGTCGCCGTGGTAAGACCTAGGATTTACCAAATCCATGTCGGTAAAAGCCCGAAGTGAACAATAATTATCTCACATTTCGGGCTTTTACCGATCGGCATCGGTAAAACCTAGGTCTTACCGGTATATCCTAGGTTTTACCGTACTTCGGGCTTTTACAGTAACATATACAATAGTGATATATTCAAGATTTTTAATCTCGTACCTTAATTAGGCAAGTTAGCAAGCGTCGTTGCCTAAACACGGTACTCGACTGAAAAGATCTCTATTATATCATGATTGTATAAAATACTATTAAATAAGTTAACTCGACTGTACAAGTGAAAATATAAATCTAATAATACAGATTCGACGTAAATATTTTAAGCACATTCATATGTAGGTATTCCTACTCACTGATATGTGTACTAACATTAGCTCTAAGTAAAGTTTGTTAGTAACAAGTATGGACATGCTTCTGAATAAAAGATTTGTTTGGTTGATATTAACTTGTAACTAATAAAAAATGTCATTTAAGTATGTATATACGTATAAACATTCTACCTAACCTTACCTAATTTTAAATAGTGATGTCAAATACAGTCAGCAGTGATACAATGTGATTTTGTTTTTTTATTTTAATCTTATAGATAACATGTGTCATAAGAAGCCTATAATATATCTCTTAAACTTCTAACAGCTCCAAAGTGTCAGCGTTTACTGGTTCTTGGTTGACAAAAGGAGGGTCATGTCCCTCGGGAGACCCTTTCATACTGCTAATGAAATCGTGACCTAAAACCGGTTTTTAATTCAGTGATCATATATTATATTCTACTAAAAGCATAAATGCGTTAAAACTGGGTGTTTCGAATTTGGTAGTTTATCGAGTAATGAATAGTCGAGTTGAAACTACTATGTGAAAATAGAATAATAATCTAATTTTGAATCAAAAATACGGTCATAAAACTCTGATGATAATTTTAGTATCATCTGAGTTTTATGATCGTATTTTTAGTAAATGAGTTTACAAAATTAAATATATGTATTAATGATTTATTAAATGTACTTAATTCTTGTGTCCTAGCGTGAAGGCCTCGTTCAACAAGACCAGATCAAAGACCTCTCACTAGATGGGAGGATGATATCAAAAAGATTGCGGGCCCACTCTGGAGAAGAGAAGCAGCAAATCGGGCTGCTTGGAGGAGATTTGGAGAGGCGTATCCCCAATAGTAGGCGCATACTTGCTGTGGAAGAAGAAGGAATGCATCGGGGGTGTCCGGGAAACTTAGACAGGGAAACATTTTGATTTTGGTTAAATAAAAAGCCTAAAACATATTTATTTTATTAGCACTCTAATATCACCTAACAATGCCTATTTGGACTTGACACATGCGTTGGGTTAGGTATCGCTGGCTCGTTAAATTTTTTTTTGCACTTTTTCATAAAATGTTTCTAGTCTCATCCGGACAAGTCTCCCCGACTCCGAATAAAAAAGTATAGGCAGAGTTACTGTTTTGCAGGTAATATTTACATTTCAGTCCTCATCAGTATAGATCACCCGTAAAAAGCCCTTCCCAAATCCTCTGGAATCAGCTTACTCGTATACAGCGTGTAATTGCGCGGCGCGGGCGCAGGGCCCAATCAGCGCGACACGTGTCGTGTAGTGCACCCCTTTTGCACGCATTCCAGTCGATATACGGGCGTGTGGACCGCGGCGTTTTTTTAATCAAATCAAAATAACTATTATTTCGGCAACAAAGGCCCCCATAGCTATATTCCTTACAGACTAATTACTACCTTTATTGAGCTAGCAAACGCGAGCGAATCGTCACGGTTTCAGCTTAAGCAATAATGCTTTAGTTTCTCTGCTTGACTGTTCGACTCTACAGGTCGCATTTCTCAACCGATTTTGTGATCTGTTTTGCGTCCTTACAAAAATTAAAAAAATATATGGAATTTTTTGTCCACATCTCACAGAGCTACTACTTTAGAAGGGTCTACAAATTTGTCCAGGAAATTAGTTATATATATATTTATACATCTATGTATTATTCCTTTTATGACTTACTTACATTCGATGGGTAAAACCTGTTGCTATTGTTCTATTTATTGTCCTAGCAAGCAAAAACACACTATTCGTCTCCGTTTCAGCTTCTGCAAAAACGCTTTCATATGTCTTTCCGGAAGTTCTCTACAGGTAATGATTCTCATAGAATTTTGTGAGTAGGTTCGCAAATTAGAATTACTTATTGATATTTTTGTCGATTCTTTTTTTTGGTTGTATTCTATACAAAAAGCGACTCGCGAGTATTATCTCACAGAGTCATTATTTGTAGCCAAAACCAACGTGCTGGTAGGGCAATAAATAAAAAAAATATATAATCATTTACGCTTCTGCAAGCTCGTTGATTTTGCCCATACAGTATTCGTAAAGGTTTCGGCGTTCCACCCGCCCGTTCACCCACGACCCTCCATAAACCCCGTGGGACGCGCGCGACACATTGCATGTGACGGATTAACATTATCATTTGACACTGCATTTATTTAACTACAAACCCGACGTTTGTTATTGCCGAGGCTGGGTAGCGTGGAAACACTGGCATTCCCAATTTGATCCTCTTCATTATAAATCGACGATACTTGTTAGTGAGCGTGTTGGAAAATAAATATGACCTCACCTATTACATTTAGGCCTTAATCATACGAGGCAACCAAAAAATTACTGTTGTGGTTATTGTGGTACCTTTATTGTAGTATTTTTCAAACAACTTGGATAAGGCGATGACAGCTGTCACCGTACCCAAGCTATGTGAAAGATACTGTAACCCTTCCGGTACGAAACCCTATTGTAATGATTGTAAGACTATCAGATACACAAAACATTGTATTAAAATTGCTTGCAAGTTTTTATTCCATTTCAACGTCACACAGACATAATTACCTAAATATATATTATTTTCATGCACTAATATATCTATGTATGTATGTAATTGTAAACATTTTACTGTACATAAGACAGGTAAAGATACAATAAAAGAGAATGTTGGCAATGTTCAAAGGCGAACAATACATGCGATATAATTAGTTAAATACGTTTTCAGATGAAGATGACTATATTTAGTGAATGCCCAAATTCCCATAATAACAAGGTGACTCTGAATCAACTGTTTTGGTTTTTAATTTGGGACCTTGTGTTATAAATATGTACACAGGCCACGTGGTTAATAAGCTCCGTCCAGCGCGCCCGACACCCAACCCATCTAATCTAACTTTACAGCAAATTAAATCGCGGAATCTGTTCTAAATGAGCACAGTAATTTGGTACTTTCTGTGCCGTCTGGAAGCCCTAGCACAGAGTTAGTTCCCAAATCCCCGGCCAACTTTAGTGGTAAGTAAAAGAGTGGATGGCTTCGTTGCAAAATTAATTAATGGCATTTAGTTAGGGAGAGTTGCAATAGGATTATTAGTGTTGTGGTAGTAATAAAATGTTCATAGTTATACAAAAATAGCTCCTTTTGGTAAATAACGCAAATACTTTTTATGTTTTTCGAGTTCCCGATATTTCATCACCAGTGCACTTGACATCATGTCGTAGTAAGTAATAATAGTTATACCGTAAGTAACCATCTGATGTTAGCTAGAAATCTTATATTGGTATGTTAAGAAAAACTATTGAAAAGCGAGTTAGGGCCACTTGCACCGTCCAGGGTTCGCCACTAACTCGGAGTTGACTGTTAACACAAGGTAAACTTGTATACGTAAAACCTAAGACAATTTCGTGATTCGAATTTGACAGGTAAACGAAATGTCGCTGTACAGCTCCATACATTAAGCGACTAAGCAACTGTGATTGTCAAAAGACAATTCAGTGACCGCAAAACATATGGCGCAGTACAGCGCCATTTGTTTTGGATGTCCACGTTTTTTTCTTAGACTTCTCTATTACAATTAAAATTCAAAATTCAAACAAATATTCTGCAAGTAGGCCTTAAGGGCTCTTTTACAAGTCAATACAACATTCACAGTAACTAATAGTGACTAGTGACATGAAAAATAAATCTTAGCAACATTTATAAATACAACAGCAAACCTGGGTATCAATATTAAAGTAATCAATTCTCTTTGCCACGAGTTATAGGCTAACACTGGATGGCGCAAGTGGCTCTTATACTCGTACCTAGTTGTCTAAGATCAAACACCTTTTAATTCTTGTGATTACAGTATTACTTAATAAATAGCTGTAGATCAAATATATTTGTCAATATACTCCTATGTAGGTACCTACTATCAATTTGTCAGTTGCAAACGGTGCAAAAATTGAAATATATAGATATGTAGGTGCATAGACTTAAATCGACCGGGATATAAACCGTAATTACCTATATATTGTTTTTGAGCTCCCGATATTTCGACGCAGTTACATGCATCTTGTTCACGGGGTACAAAAGGTAATCACGGTTCATATCCTGGTCGATTTAAGTCTAGAACCGTGAATTCAAAACTGTTAATGCATAGATTCAAATTCCCGTAGTCGTTTAAAATTTCGCCCCTTTTTCTACTGACAAATTAGTTTACCAGACTATTTCTCTTAGTATCAATGTATAAATATTTGCCAGCTTACAAAACACTGCGCATGTTGCGGCTAACCCAGCGTCAGAAACTGCAAACAGCGATATCAAATATATCGAAATAGCGTCAAGAAAATTCAAATCAGATTTTAGAACAGATCAAGCGATCGAGCAACTCGCGAGCATCGGGGCATATAATTGTTCAATGGCCAGCGATCGAGCGAAATCGAAGACGCTCCGTGATACAAATTTACGGATATTTCAAGATCGAATTCGAATGTTTGAGCTTGACTTTTAAAATATATTTCAAATAACGATTTTTAGTTACAAAATCGAGTAGAACTTTACGTTTAAGTAAACAGAATCTAATAAAGAGTTGAGGTTGCGTTATCAAATCTTATAGTGCTAGTTCTCCCACATTGGCTGTCATAAAATGTTATATAACACCGTGTGACAGGGACAACATAATAAAACACTATCAATACTACCATGTTGTCCCTGTCACATGATGTTTTATAGCATTTTATAAAAACCAATGTGGAAGTACCATTAGCCAAATCTAATAGGTAATTAATTATTTTTGACCTTTGACCAGCTTGAACTGTAAGTTTTTGAAAAGCAAAACGCTTGAATTGAAATTTTGAACTCGACCTTTAGCCGATGCCCGGTAATATGGCACCACTTTTAGATATTTAACAAATTTAACACATATCAGTGAAAGAATAAAGATCAAAGTCAAATGGTGTTTTAAAAGATTGAATCATGTGTCGAAAGATGGCAGTAAATTTACTGTGGCTACAAAATTTTCTTTGACAATCCACCTCTATTTCACATTCTCTTTGGTATTAGTATTAAGTATTAGGTACTAGAAACAACACTTCGGATTTATTTATTTTTGTGGTGAAAGTTTGGGTAAAATAAAATAAAAATGATTGGGTAATATGCAATACAAAAAATACACAAAATAACCATAAATAACAGAACATTACGACAAAAGCGCAACTCAAAAAGTAATCCCACAAAATCAACAACTGCCAAAATACGGAAATCATTACAGATGTAGCGCAAAATTGTTTTCCATCGTATATTCTCGGAAACGGTCGTATTTGTCATGCTACTTCAGTCACCTCCGTACTTTTTGTACTGAGACTGATTGAAATAGCAAGACACGTTCGTTCGTACGTTTCCGTGAAATTACGATGGAAAATAATTATGCACTACATCTATAATCACTTCTATATTTGGGCAGTTATTGATTTTGTGGGATTACTTTCACTAGCCAGGCGGGCCGTATGCTTGTTTGCCATCGACGTAGTATAAAAAAAACTTTTTGAATGAATTCACCATATCGGAGTTGGATATATATTCATAATATCGGAGTTGCCAGGGTGCTCAAAAATATCTGAACACCCCACTTTAGCGCCTTGACAATAGAGGCGTGTTCAGATATTTGTGAGTGTACTAATCTGCAAAGTTTGAAACAATTAATTCACTAAACCAGGTATCAAATATCAGATATTGAATCACGAGTAAATGTAATTCATATGGCGATGGCGTCGGAACACTAATAGCAGATGTTCGGGAAAAATTAGCCCCATAATGCAACTGTCCAGCGCGATATTGTGTCATTAATCTGGGTCGGAGACTTATATGCGCTTCTTGCTTCGCCAGTGATAATGACTTTCGTTTGATTATTTAGCCACTCCCTTCCAGTAGCGGATTTAGTGGGAAAGGGGGCTAAAGGGGCTGACCTGACGTAAGAAGTGTAATTATTTTCAACCTATTGTAAAATATTTATAGTAAATATTATTTTATCGTGCCTACAATGTTACCTATAAACAAAGTAAATAGTGTGACAAGGATAGGTAAGGGTGGAATCACATCTATCAGCATCCAGCCGCATTTGATTAATGAGAAATCACTCGTTAGTATGAAGATGCATACACATGTTTTCAGCATACGCGTCTACAATGTAGACTCTACATACGTTGACATACATCTAAGGATGGACCTTACGGGTACTAAGAATGGTGCTAGTTCATTGGTGTCATTCACGAATTTAAACCAATCGTGCAGTCTAACGGAACTAGTTGCGACCAATCGCGCGCGTGATGCGAACTCATCAAATAGTCGCGTTGTGGCGTTTGACTGCACGATTGGCTCGAATTCCTGTGCGTGGCACCGCTGTACTGGCTCCATTCTTATTGACCATACGCTTTGCTCATGTATAAAATGCGGCTCGATCAGCATCGATGTGATTCTACCCTTAATTGCATTCTAACATGGATGCCTATGCAGTGGAGTATGTTTCTAACTTTAAGACTAATGCTACAAGAACTAGTATTCATTACATTTTACAAATGTAAATCAGCTCTATAATGTTTATAGTTTAGTTGGGTATGTTATATATATAATTGGCAACTGATTGCCCATTTAGCTGATGAGACTTGGTAATTATCCGAACGGGCGGCGCTGACGCGGCAAATTTGTTCGCGCGGTTTGGACTCGCAGTGCGTTTAGTGCACAGGGTGATTTGCTCGTGATAGTCGTGATTTAGGGAAAAGGACATAGCAAACATAAATCTGTTAATAAAATTGGAACTTTCTGTACCTAAAACACTAACACCTAATTCGTATTCAATGATTTTTTTACGAAAGATCTATTTCGCTTAAATTATACGTCGAGTTAAAGTGGGCAACTTAGGTTAGTTACAGACCAATCATATATTTATATAACCAATCATATATATATATGGCTGATTTTAATGGAAATACTTTCCTACGCAACACCATTTTAAAGAAATACGAGTATATTAGTAGTTTTCAGATTCTGAAATTGTACATAATGATTTGTACGTTTACAGCAGTTTAACAGAGTACATTACGATACAAGTACGAAAAGTAGTTATTTTTTATGATTAAACGTATTTTTAGCTATTCACTATCTTTAATGCCTAAAAATACGCATTTACTCAAAGAAATTGATATTTCAAAATTCATAAAAGGATTCAAACTGCAGCTTTGCTTTCTCCATTAAGGGTAATATGAATTGCCACAATATTCAAATTTCGAAGCCAAAGCTACAGCTGTAAACGAAAACGCAAAGGCAATCTCATAATGGCGCTTAATAAAATGCCTCAATCACGTAAGCGCCAAAATTGAAAGGTTGGGAATCCCCCTGTATAAGCCGGGCTATCATACGCGCGCAAAGAACCGTGAAATTGGTTTATTCGTTCTATCCGATGAATAATTAATATCCGTATGGGGTACGCGGATATAAAACGGCGTATGTAACGTGAAAATACAATGAAAAATGTCTTCTTGATAGTGGACCCATTAAACCCATCTGCATTTTAAACCGTGTGGGAACGCAGGGATGGTCTTGGGATCAACCTGTGGGTGATCCAGAATCTGTGGACTATTGTTTTGGTCGGAGAATCTTGATGACCTAAATGATAGTCGTTTTGGATAAAATACTACTTTAACTGACTTCAATATAGTTTAATCATTTCCAAAGAAAGCATAGGTGGTTGGTAAAACGAGTTGGCGGAACGGTGTTGGTTGGTTGGTTGGTTGTTGATTGGTTGGTATTTTCACCAGTGTGAATGTTTCTTTTTACCACGCTTTAAGTACACATTTACCTATTGCTTGGAAAAACATAATACAAAATTCCACTCAAAACCCTTAGCCCTTTTAAATCCAATTATTTTAGATTTATTTTCGTAGGTACTCTTGGCATAAACTCTTTCATTAGCATAAGCGCTTAGGCAAACACAAAAGGCTTGAGAATTAACATTTGTATTAATTGAATATATTGTTGCGCCACCTTACGGCGCAGATTTGGGAGTTGGCCCCCGGTATGCAACATGAAGCCAATGTGCAATATTTATATTTATTCATTTTTAGCAGTTATCATTTCTATCATATCTTTCGCTGATTAGTAGACCTACAATAAAGTGAAGAATATAAGCGGACAGATATTATCTGAAAACAAATATATTTATGTAAGTTGGATAGACTTTTAATGCGTTTAGATTATAAATTTGTTATAAATGCGGATAAAATAAACTCTACATTGAAAATAGTGTTTGCGATAATAATAGACAAAAGACGTTCAATAAAAAGTCTTTGTGTTCAAAACCACGAATCATTATTGACCAAGTGAGTTAGAAATTATTAAAAAAATATTATAAGACAAGAAAACACAATATTCGTGATCATCACACAAACATCATACATTCAAACTCAGAATTATTGGCATCACAGGCAGTAATTACTGCCTACTGGACCAAACAGATCGTTAATTCAAAATTTAATGCGAAATAGAAAAAAAACCTTGCCACTTTTTAACAGTTAAAATATGTTTTTTTGGAAAAAATCTACGATAGATTAGAAGGATGTGTCCTTCTAATAGATGGGTTTTAAACAATAAACGCTTGGTTCCTTATTGTCCTCCGCCATTCATTTTAAGTATGAAACTGTCTCCGTTTTTTTCCGCTTGGTGGCGCTTTATCTAATTACCCGGCCCGCTAACTCGGGGTCGTCTTGGGAACCCGACCACCCGGGGATTTGCCACCAAGCCTTATTATATACGTTAAATTGCTATGAGAATATTTTAACTATGCATTTAAATATACGTTAATTTAAGTACTATCTTCTGCTAGCGACTTCATGATAAATTGTTAAAAATTGTCCTATCTCCTTCCCCGGGTCTCAAAACGAATAAACTTGAAATTTGGACCAAATTTCATCTAAATCGGTTTAGTGGTTTAAGCATGAAGACTTAACAGACAGACAGAGCTACTTTCGCATTTATAGTTAATTATATGTAGTAGTGGCATTGACAAGGACGGGCGTTACGGACAATAAGAATGGGGACAGTACAGCGGTGTCACGCACTCAAATTCCAGCCAATCGTGCAGTCTAACGCAACGCGATTAGTTAATGAGTTCGCACCACGCGCGCGGTAGTGTAGCATTAGTCTTAAAGTTAGAAATACACTCCACTGCATAGGCATCCATGTTTGAATGCAATTAAGGGTAGAATAGAGTCACATCGATGCTGATCGAGCCGCATTTTATATATGAGCAAAGCATAATATGGGCAATAATAATGGAGCCAGTACAGCGGTGTCACGCACAGGAATTCGAGCCAATCGTGCAGTCAAACGCCAAAACGCGATTATTTGATGAGTTCGCATCACGCGCTCGATTGGTCGCAACTAGTTGCGTTAGACTGCAGGATTGGCTCGAATTCGTGAGTGACACCACTGAACTAGCAACATTCTTAGTGCCCGTAAGGCCCGTCTTTATATATATATGTCAATGGTAGTAGGGATTAATTTCTGGCATCTAAAGGTTGTTTCGAAAAAGTCCCTTTTAACGATAAAACCACATGTTGTTTACCTCTACTTGAGCAGCTGAATTCTTTCTTCTTTTGCAGTGTGCAAGAGCATGTTATACTGTATTGAAAATAAGTACTAAGTTAACTATACATCATTTTAGTTATTA
Source organism: Cydia pomonella (assembly GCF_033807575.1). NCBI lineage: Eukaryota > Metazoa > Arthropoda > Insecta > Lepidoptera > Tortricidae > Cydia > Cydia pomonella. The sequence continues at coordinate 21,141,282 of NC_084706.1, read as the reverse complement.
ATTCATAGGTACAAGTATGGAATATGGAGGTAAGGAATGAAATCTCCACGTACCAAAAAATGTCATCAAAAAATCTTAAATAGGTGGCGCTACAATACCTAGAATACTTGAACAAAAAAATCAAATCATAGACATCACACTTCACTTCGTCAATAACTCCTAGGTTTTTAGCTACTCTAGCGCTACTCTGAAGAGATTTGGAACTATTATTTATAGCTGACAGCTGGACACTTTTGCAACAGTTCGACCATAAGAGATTTCACTCCTTTTAATTCCACACTCCATAAGTATAAGGTAATTCAAAAGCAACATGTGTCTGATGTGTCACAAAGAGAGCTTTTTTTCTAACTCTGATATTCTCATCCTTACTAGATAATCTAGATATAGACATAATTTATCGGTAATAAGGTATTACAGGACACAATTTCAAACTTATCTCTATACGTCTTATATCTATTATGTTTTTATCAATTTAATATAACATAATTCTTAATAACTAATACTCTTTTTTTTGTCTTGTTTCGAAGGAACTAAGCTTTACCGCTTCTGTGATAGGGACTGGCAGCTTGCTGCATACTACCGGACCAGCAACATATAGACCTGTCCGTCCGTCTGCCTGTCTATCTGTCCGTCAATCACCAGGCTGTATGTCACGAACCGTGATAGACAGTTGAATTTTCACAGATGATGTATTTCTGTTTCCGCTATAGTAACAAATACAAAAAGATTTTTTTTTTACCACGACGGTGGCAAAAAAACTTACGGCCCGCCTGATGGTAAGCAGTCACTGCACCCTATGGACGCCTGCAACTCCAGAGGTGTTACATGCGCGTAGCCGACCCTTTAAAAATCTGTACACTCCTTTTTTGAAGAACCTCAAAAATAAAATAAATACTTAAGCCTTTTTTTGCCATTTTGATAGATAATGATACAGAACCTTTCGTGCGCGAGTCCGACTGTTACTCTGAGAATGCGAGAGTTACTCTGTCTGTTCGTTTGTTACATCTTCACGCTTAAACCGCTGACCCGATTTAAATAAAATCTGCTATGGAAATAGTTGGAGGTCCGGGCAAGGACATAGGACAGTTTTTATCTATCTATCATCATCATTACACGCAATAGTAAGAGAAAAAGAAATTTGACGATCTAGTTTGGCCTAGTGGGTAGTGACTTCGAATCCCGGTAAGGGCATTTATGTGTGGTGAACACAGATAGTTGTTTCCGAGTCATGGGTGTTTTCTATATACCGTTTCGTCGCCTAGTACCCATAGTACAGTCAGCGTCAAATACTCTGTAGCAGTCAAAGTGGCCAAATAGTTCGGTACACCATACTAAATATATGGTGTACCGAACTATTTGACTACTTTGGTTGCTACAAAGTATTTGACGCTGACTGTACAAGCTTTGCTTAGTTTGGGACTAGGTCGATCTGTGTAAGATTATCCCCAAATATTTATTTATTTATTATATAATGTACTGAGGTAGATTTTTCGTGTTTGCGATTTATTTCAATTTATTAGCCCAAATATTATTTATAGCTATTGTCCGCTTCGTCTGCGGGGAATTAGCAATTTGGCTAGCTTATTTTCTATCCATATCTTTTATTAATTCTCCATACAAACTGCTTTACTTGAGAGACAACTACCTATATAACGCCTAGATAAAGTGTAATGGCATTCATTCATTTTGAGCATATGCTTACATCAATTATCAGGCGATGCATCAATTAGCTCACTTCCATATAAAACTATCCTATGTCCTTCCCTGGGACTAAAACTTTCTCTATATCAAATTTTAAACTAACGGCCCGATTCGAAGAAATATTAACACACGTTTAAGATCTTTGAAAGATCGATAACTAAACGACATGTCAAAATTGACGTTTATTTCGATTCCGCTGTGATCCCAATAAGATCTAAATCGAATTGCTTCTATCAATTATACGAGTACGTCATATAAATGATATCTAAATGAGAACTTATCTAAACCAGAACTTATCGTTATCGAATCTCATTCATCGAATCGGGCCGTGAATCGGTTCAGCAGCGGTTTAAGCATGAAGAGGTAACAAACAGACACACTTTCGCATTAATAATATTAGAATGTATTTGTCACTATATCTTCGAGTCGATAGAAAACGAAACGAACGACTAAGGAGTCTCTTAACTTACACTAGAATAGTAATAAAGAGGAAACCAGGCATATAATGGGATAAATATCGCAATGTTCTTATGAACGTCAAATAAAGCTACGCCGGGTTTAACCCTACACCTCTGACCCGAGAAGATTTAACCCTTCTAAATTGTAGGAGGGTATCCCAATATGGGACCGGCAAGAAACTCACTAAATAGTAATTACATTCTAATAAATATTGGTATGGCCCTTATCAGGGGTTAAGATATTTCAGACTAATTCGGGTATTATATACAACGTCTCGTTAAATTCCTTCCACAAGACTGTATATTAGATATTTCTTGATATAGTATGTAAGTATATAGTGAGAAAATTTAATTATATTTTTCTGAAAACTGCGAAATACTTAGATCTAGTTTTAGAATTATTTTATACATTGCTTCTCAAATTTCAAATAAGGAACTCATAATAGTTCTCTTCGACATTGTGAATGGGTCGAATCGCTAAAGGCGAATTTAAAAAAGTTGTAGCTTTCGGACGAAACTTTATCAAAAAGAGGTGTGCGGTTAGGTAGTTTCGTATATATGTATTATATAGTACAGAATGTATTATATATTATAAATATATATGACTATTTATATATTTGTTTTATTTCATATCCCATTTATATATTGTAGGTTATATAATGACTTATAGGTTTTTTTAGGAAAATAAATATTTTCTTTCGTGCCGTTTAGTACAGTTTTGATGTCTACCGTTCTCCAATTCTTCCTCAATTACTCAAAGGTTAACTGGAAGAGATCCCTGATAGGGATAAGTTCGCCTTTGTACAAATGATGTGTGTTCTTTCCTGTTTTATGTTTCTTTTTGTACAATAAAGTGTTTTACTATTACTACTACTAGTAGTTAATTAATACGTTCATTCGTTAAGTAAAAAAATACGTTTTATACAAAAGCTTAGCATATAGCACCCAATATTTCAAGCCCTCGGCCAATATTACTTCATAACGTCTGGAGCACCCCTATCTCCTCTATATTCATGAAAACAAAATTATATTCAGAGATATAAAATTCAAATGTACTGGTATGATCATACGAGGAATTAGACTAGTGCCATAAATCGTGCCTTAGTACCCGCGCCTCCCCAACGCGTTTATTGTCTACGGTGTAAAATAATTAAATTTCCATAACGTGCCGCGTTGCCCCTCTCTCCCCTGCTCTATGCGTTACATGACTCATTAGTCATATAAATTTGAAGGCTGGGATAATGTTTGCTCATCTCATGCATACATATATCTAAGTATAGTTATAACATCAGTAGGACTAAGATGGTCGGTTTTTTATCACCTGTCATCATGCCTGTCACGTTCTAACAAGTATGTAAGTGCGAAAGTGACGCATGATACGACAAGTCATAAAAAATGTGACCATGATACCGTTGCTGATAGAAAGAATATGCATAATAATTACTTATTATTTTCCAAATATTTAAGTGTCAAATAATAAGTAACATATAATTCAATTAATAAAATAGGTACGTCATTAAAAAAAACTATTGATTAATATCTAATCAAGGTATTTATTGGGGAAGTACGGAGACACTTACCCCCTTAGTCATAAACGTCTACTAAAGTTGACAAGCCGCTAATAATCGTTTGTCCCTTTCCTACGTATTGGTATGATGGAAAGGGACAAACGATTATTAGCAGCTTGTCAACTTTAGTAGACGTTTATGAATAAGGGGGTTAGAGTGGAAGATTTATTTATTTAGAAGTGTAACATGTAACAGTAAGTTTATAAACCAAAACAGGAAAAATAAAAAGGGGGACAGCAATACATGTTTGTTAATAGTGGGATTCTGGGGTTGGGCTGTCCTTTCGTCAATAGTGAATTAGAATTAGAGATACTTAGAGTGGTTATGACATGATACGGGTCGCTCCTTAAGCAGAGGTTGTCCATTGTGGTTTAACGTGGAAACGCGGCGAGCCTGATGGGCACCTTTACGTCTGGAGGTGTGTCAGTTAGGTTAAGTGTTAGCTTAATTTATTGCCTTAATTGTACTTTTGTTGTGTAACTATATTTCCATACGTTTATAAATATAGTACAAATCTTTTATTTTCTTAAATACATTATAAATATCTAATAAATAATTATATAAAAGAGTGCGGTCTGTAAAAAAACTTCCTTGAAAAAATTCCAAAACACAGAGCCCACTATGCACACTTCATTTTGACCCCCAAATACTGCAATAGACATTTGGGCAGCAGTTTGAAATTCTCGGTAGGAAGAGCTGATTGAACCTCGCGATTCAAGCCCAGCGGAACATTTTTTTTTACCGAAAGTTAATCAAATACCTTTCATTATTATTTCAATTTAATTTTATCCAATATTCTATAACGTATTTGTATAAGGTGCCTCCAAATTGTTGGAACGTTACAATGCCAACTATTTGGTAATTAATCTAGCTTAGTTAGTTAAAGAGGTTTTATTAAACTGAATAAAAATGTTAACATAAAGTATTTTAGTTAGGTACCTACTTAGTTACTTTATATATAAATAACTAAGTAAACCATAAATAAATCAATAAACCTAGAATATTATGAGGCAATTATATACACAGATCGATCTAGTCCCACAGTAAGCTCTACAAGGCCTGTGTTGTGGGCATTAGACGACGATCAACATAATACAGCCCGACCATAAATATATTTATTTATTTTATTTATTTATTTAAACTTTATTGCACAATATAACAAATAAAGTACAAATGACGAACTTAATGCCTAAAGGCATTCTCTACCAGTCAACCATCAGGCTAAACAGAAACAGTAGTACGTGCAGGCATTAAACAAAAAAAAAACAGAATAAGTAACTTAAAACAAGCAAAATAGCGATAAATAATATATACTAACGGTTATAAACTTACATAAATATACTATAATTAAATATACATACATATATATTAATTTATGTACCCAGTGCAAAAAATACTATGACTACGAAGGACAATTAACCAGAGAGCTTGTCGAAAAAGTGCTTGCGTAACATACGCTTAAACGAGAGCTTGGTTTGAACCTGTCTGATGTTGAGTGGGAGATCATTCCAAAGCCGGATCGCCTGAACGGTAAAGGAGTTAGAGACAAAACCAGAACTATGACAAGGAACAGTAAGCTTGAGACTACGGGACTCGCGAAGGGTGCAACCTGAATATATTATCATTGTCAAGAGGGCGCTGTTATTCTAATATCGACAGTTCAGTTTAGTATGGAAAATTTAGTTCCGATAAAATTCCGCAATATGGCGCGTGATCATATATTACTGGTCAGGCTTTACATAAGTATATATAAACACTTACATATAAAAACAAACATAACTCAGAAACAAATATTTTTGATAAGCACACAAATAAGTGCCCTTACCAGGATTCGAACCCGAGACCTAATACTTCGTAGGCAGGGTCACTACGCACAAGGCTAGGATGATGATTGTTTGGTCGTTTTTGAATTGAATTGAATTGACATCATTTTATGTCGAGCTAAAAACTCATATAGTGTTAGTACATACAACAATTATTATTTATCTACCTATATATCTAAGTTAGTGTACAATATAAACAAAACAATAAATACCTAAAAGTAATTAACATAATCTATTTCGATGATGCGCTGGGCCGTTGGGTTCATGCAGTTGGTTCCAACGCCTCATCAGTGGGCAGTCTACTCTGACGACAAATGCGTTTTTACACATCTTGTTAAGGTACTCATATTAATTGTCTTGTAATAGTATACTGCAATAGATTATTACCATAATCCTTAATTATTTACAAAGATTAGTAACTTAATACTGAATATTCGAAAGGCACGTGTCAGGGGAGTACTTACATTATTAGGTATGTGTACAGACATAGTGCATAATTATTTTTCATCGCATTTTCACGGAAACGCACGAACATGTTATGCTATTTCAGTCGGTCTCAGTACAAGAACTATTGAAAGTTGACTGAAGCAGCATGACAAATACAAAAGTTTCCGAGAAATTACGATGGCAAACAAATATGCACCATATTTATTATTTATCTTTACTTTACCTTTGTTCCACACCATAGTTTTAAAATATGTAAAATAATATGTTGCCTTTAAATATTTCTATTATTTAAGTGTTAAACCAAATACACAAAAAAACCATTTAGAACAACTGAAATTGATGCATTAACGTTTACTGTTTTAAACAGTTCCATATGAGCCTATCGAACAAAACAGTCAATTTTACTACTTTTACTGTTCCGAAAATACACATAATTTTACTGTTTTGAGTAGGTAGCTAAAATTTAGTGAGTGTTCGTTTATTTTTACCGTTGTATTATCTTAGAAATGTTCAAACAGTTAACGTTACTGTTTTTTACATATTTTACTGTTTTTCAAACTTTAATGTTTGCTCGGTACATATAATTTTGTGTATGAAATCTAAATAAGCATCTGAGGTGACTTTCTTTTTAGAATTACAGTTTTGTCACAAATTGTTAACTGTTGATAATTACGAATTAAATTAACTCTAGTTTAACCGTAGTGCCACGGGGCCTAAATATTTTAATTAACTCGTATAAGAAACCCTATCGGCGAACTTAGCGAAGCTGGATTGGATCATTTGCTTGTTAAATGTATTTTAATGCTTTCATCCACTGATTAAATGTGTCTGAACCAACCCTAAAATTAATTCGGATGAAACATCCATTAATGTGCGGATGTTTTTAACTAAGTATTTTTTTTAATATATTAAAACATTTTTATCCATAGTGCTGCTGTATGTGTGTCCCTATAACTTGAAAGTTAACATTAAAATCGAGTACAAAAAATATGAAATTATAAATTAAAATTTACGGTTGAAACTTGGAAGTATCCAAAAAACTTAAATAAATAATAATTAGACATCAGTAAAAAGAATGTCAAAAGCTCAAAACGTATAAAATTATTTTGGAATATTTAATTCTAGGCTCTTACAATTTTACAATAAGTTTTAAAGCTGATTTAATAGTACGAGTACATTACGATACAAGTGCGAAAAGTAGGAAGTTCACAACGAGTGGCGATAAATTAAAATGAGACCGAAGGGAGCTGCAATGCTGTTGTATCTAGAATGCTACCTTAATATAGTTCGTGTCATCCACGATGACGCGTAGATTTGTCATATCTAACCTGTAATAAAATGACTTTACGAGTCAAGGCATGAGTCATCGTGAATGACACGATGTATACTACTATTACATAAAACCGAATTCTTTCTTAAACGACTTTTAATGAAACATACCCACGCAAAACCGTTCAAACCCAATTTACCATTTTCAAATAAAAATTTCCACAGTTCATCTTCATCCGGCAAGTAGCTTAAAGGCAAAGACTAGATCTATCTTCCCAAACCTCGTATCTCTATTTTACCGTCAAGCTAAAAGCAATCTTATCTTAAAGTTAATAAGCATCAGACTTCAAGTGAGAGTGGCGAATGGATATGATATTAAGTGAGTATTCGGTCGCGCCAGCTAGAGGCGCTTTGACTCTGAGGTGACAATATTATTCCCTCCAAAATTGGGGACTGGCATTTATTAGAGTGAAACCAGCAACAAAGGGATGATATTGAATTGTAAGGAAAGGGACAAGAAGGAAGGAATAATGGGGAATGGATGAGGCTTTTTTGAAGGCATAAGAAATCATTCTATTACATATAATTAATGTTGAATAGTACTGCAATGGATAAGCAATTTTAATAACAACGCTTACGTGATGTTAGACATATTAAATACTTATATTAAAACGAGTCACTCACGATTTTTTAAGGCGAAAATTGTTCGCCATGTTTGACTCCATAACGTTGAGTTCAACAAAGGACAGACAAGGGGTTGGCTGACGAACTTAGACTGCAATCTGACCCGTCGCGTGAGTGACCCGTTTTAGTATAATTATCTAGTAACACAACAATCAAAATTATGTAATCATATTACTCAAATTTACTTAACTATTTACAAGTTACAGTTTGTCGTTTTATTACGTGTCTAATTAAACTCAACATAGTTTGAGTCGGTACTATTAGAATTGTACAGTTTGAAGTTTGAGCGAGACAACGCTATGCGCGTATTATAGCTACATCCCGCTTGCACGTTGGAGCGCCGCCGAGGTGCGTGGTGCAAATCAGAGGGCCTACCGCGAACCACGTTCAACGTGTTGCCTCCCTGTCACACGTACGAATTTACAAGAGCGACAGAGAGGCAACACGTCGAACATGGATCGCGGTGGGCCCTTGTAAATATTACAAAAAAACTCCTTCCCGCGACTTTGTGTACAATCACAAATGATGATTTTCGTATTGTACATTATCCTAAAGGGAATAAAAACTCTCCTATATCCTTTGCAAAATTATATTTTTACTGCGTTTTAAGCTGTATTGCGTAGGAAAAACTAGTCCCTTACCGTATTTGGGAATTTTTATTTTCATGATCCATTGAAAGCTGATTGCAAATTATGTATCTGAATGTGATTATAGATCACGAAAAAAACAAAAATCGGAAATTGACAGTTACTGTGGTTTCGACCGCACGGCAGTTCAGCGGTTAAAGCGTGAAGAGGTTATAGGCAGACAGGGCAAGTGACTGTTGCATTTTTAATATTTATTAGTATATTTTTAAATTCCGAAATCACTCCGTTCACGTAACAAACCCAATACACCTTACGAAGTTTTACCCAATTTTCCAAGTTGGCCATTGTCGTTTTAGGTACGCGCATGTAATACCTCTGGAGTTGCAGGCGTCCATAGGCTACGGTGACTGCTTACCATCAGGCGGGCCGTATGCTTGCTTGCCACCGTCGTGGTATAAAAAAAAGGTGTCGATTTTTTTCTTTTATATTTAGATACATTTGATAAGTTTGAAACGGGTGAAATACCATAGGTATACCATACCATACGTTTATGTCATTCAGAGGAAGATTTATAAACGTTATAATTGAGCATATATTGTACAGAATAGGGAACTCTATCTATCCAGAAAACTTTAACGAAATCTGACCAAAAAAATAATTCGACAACAAAAAATGTCCAGTCACCTCAAAAGTGACACTTCGCTCGGCGTGACAGATCATCGCACAGAGGGCGGGAGAGGTGACACGCACAAAGAACTCCCAACTTCTTTCATTGTAGATTAAATTCTTTCCTTCCCGCGCGGCCTGCGGCTGGTTGAATAGCAACAGAGGAGAGAGGGCGAAGCGATGCGAAGACTGTAAAGTGGTCGAATAATGTATTGCCTAAACTTTTATCCCAAACCAATTCTCTTTTTTCTTATCATAATTTGATTCGGTGAAGCATTACCAACTTGCAAATATTTTCCATATGATTATTTAGCATACCAATATCAACCTATGCCAAATAATAATAAGCCCAAATGAAAAAAAACCGGACAAGTGCGAGTCGGACTCGCCAACCGAGGGTTCCGTACTTTTTAGTATTTGTTGTTATAGCGGCAACAGAAATACATTATCTGTGAAAATTTCAACTGTCTAGCAATCACGGTTCATGAGATACAGCCTGGTGACAGACGGACGGACGGACGGACAGACAGACGGATGGACGGATGGACGGACAGCGGAGTCTTAGTAATAGGGTCCCGTTTTACCCGTTGCGTACGGAACCCTAAAAATGAATTTGGCTATGCGATATTTTAATTTAATGCATTGCCATTTAAACATTTTTCGATAAACTAATTGCGAAATAAAATAAGGCAAAGAGATTTCACCGTAATTCAGCCAGAAAAATAAGTATTACAGCTCTTAGAAAATATCTTATCTTGTAAACTCCTCTTAAAAGATAAACAACAGGCAGTCTTATCGCTAAAAAGCGATCTCTTCCAGACAACCTTTAGGTATCGGTGATATTATTATTATTATTCTTTTTTTAATTTTAATTTTACTTGGACTACGTTCCACTAAGGGCCTTTTTCACAATGTCCGGGATAGCTCTTATATACAGGACTTAACTTGGACATTGTAAATAAGCCTTTAATAAACACAGTAAGTTATTTAAGCATATTCCTTATGAATATCCAACTTGTTAGTATGTACCTACAAATAATCCGTCAAAAGAATTCCGTTATTTGCAGACTTTGTATAAGTTGGCCTCTTCTCTACGAATTGCCCCAGTACCGCATTGCTACTAGGGTTCATGGGTTAGGGTTCATTTCTGCTCATTATTAGGGTTGGCAAAACTTGACGTCCCTTTCCGTGCACAACCACAGTAAGATAGGGACTTGAATTTTGATAACCATAAATAGCCGACAGGCATAAAGTCATTTATTAGAAAGGGACAACATGATTCGTCACCGTATCGCTGTCAAACTTCGATTTTGTAGGAAGTGTCATTTCTGTACGGTAGTACTATTATTGATTCTGACCCAGTGCTATAGTTTCAAAGCCTCGCTGGTACTGTGCATGTACCTGGCTTAATATCCGATCCCGCCGCATCGTGATCCTCTGGCCGCGGATTTAATACATATTTCATTGGAATATTTCACGAGGCATTACCGCATTGTTTGTTAAACGTTACTTTATTACAGAGTAGCTGTTCTTTTACTGCAACTTTTACTTTAATTTTACATACTTTGTTACCAAGGCATTGAGAAATAAGTAAGCATAGAGTACTCACTCCATCTATCAGTTTTCTTACCAAATCTCTTAATATTTTCGTAGTTAGACATCTAGCGTCAAGTAGTGGATTTACCAATATTCTTTCTTGACAAAAGATTTTTCTCCATTATTGAGTAGATTTTTCAATCGCGCAGTGTTAAGGGAAAAGAGATTTAAAAATAGTTTTCGCTCCTAACTTTTAACATGAAGGATTGAAGGAACATAGCTATGATTAGTATACTATACATCAAATTGTGTTAAAGTATTTTCCATAATGTCGTCACCTGTCCCCAGTTAGACAAAGGAAATATTTCCCAATTACATGAACGGGGCTGACAGCAGTGTACTTGTACAATCTTTAAATCAGGATTTACCAGTCTAAGGGTAAACTTTCGTATTTAAAAAAGTCTAAATTTACCCCTGTCCCCAGTTATCCCACTTAACGGGACTACATGTATATGGAAAAGCGGTCATCCATTAACTTCTTAAAAAGTGTTGTTTAACCAGTTGGATAACGCCATCCATCGTACGCCTGCTGTTTTGTATATCTATACTCCAAGCCCAGGTGTCGCTGTCTACGCTGCCTCAGGCGCCGACGATAAATTAACGACAAACAAACTTTCACGGGATAATTACAACAATGGGGTGTCCGTTCACTTGTACTTTCATTATTTTTGTGCCGCGTTTCCATTACCGCACGGATTTTTGGGCGAGGCTTAGCTACCTCTTTTTTGTCTAGTTTCTGATGACAAGTTTGTTTGATTTTTTTTAACAAAAACTTAGTTTTGTTGCGACGTTACGAGACAGATTTAGATGGTCTGAAAGTAGCTTATCTATGAATCAGGTTAAAGTGATACGTTTCGGCCATAGGAAGTTATACTTTCCAAGCAAGTTATTTTTTTTTTGCAATTAGAAATTGAAATGCAATTAATACTTACCTTTACTTGTATTATATTTTTAGCTTCTTTTGCCCTCTGAAATGCATGGTTAATAAATCCTACGAGCTTTTCGTAGGCACCTGTATTAGAAATCACTCAAAAATTCACTGAGCAAGCGCGAAGTACAAGCGAAGCGTCTCTCTTTTATTTTAGCTTTAGAATCAGGTTTTGTTAAATTTTAAAACAGCGGATTTTCAGCTTACATAGCCACTATTATCGTTGTAAAGTTAATTTTTCTTTTGATAGCTTTATCTTCATAATTATACATAAGGGTCAATTAATGCCTGTAAAAAATCGTTTTTAGGTTTCCGTACCCTAAGGGTCAAACGGCTATACTAAGACTCCGCTGTCCGTCCGTCCGTCCGTCCGTCTGTCACCAGGCTGTATCTCATAAACCGTGGTAGTAAGCCAGTTGAAATTTCTACAGATTATGTATTTATGTTGCCGCTATATCAACAAATACTAAAAACAGAATAAAATAAATATTTCTTTCCAATCTCCAGGTTCTCATCCAATCACCGAAGTTAAGCAATATTGGGCGGGGTCAGTACTTGGATGGGTGACCATTTTTATAAATGATGATACGGAACCCTTCCCATGCGAGTCCGACTCGTACTTGGCCGGTTTTTTAATAAGCAGAAACATCTGCAAACGACACCACGATGCTTAGAAATAAAAGAAAAAGTGAAAAAACTCTTTGCCGTGAGCGAGACTTGGATGGAACTCTGGTAGCCGTTTAAGGAACGTAATAGTCTTACGGTAGATGTCGCTAGGCGCATATGCAGGATATGGTGGAAATATTCGCTGTTAATGGGTGAGTGTCCGTAGCTCCGTTGGTAGACCGGCGGGCTGGTATCCCGGAGTCGTGAATTCGAGTTTCATCTGAAACAGTGAAATGTTCCACTTTTCCTTTATTAAAATCAATTCTTACGTTATTTTGATTTTATCGTGTCGTACCCGTATCAGTAATGGAGCCGCGCGCTAACTCCAGAGTCGCACGTGCCACTAATGACTCGCCGTTTGATTTAAAGTCGCAACAATTGTGTTTACGACCCGGCGCCCCGCTCGTGAGGCACTTCCCGAGTTGGACTGCAATACCTGATTCATAAAATTATAGTTTATTTAAAACTTACATACCGAAGTAGCGACATAAATAAGCATTGGATACTTAATCTGTGAGAAAAAATGGATCAATAAATTTATAGTAGGTATGAGTTAAGGTTTTCCGTTTTTCCTTTGGATATTCTAAAATTAAAGTAATGTTAAGGGCACCCTACATTGCTCGACCCTTATAGTTTTGAAAAACTGGTTTTGACAAGCAAGGTCGCCTTACAAAACCAAACGAAATTGCGTTCAAGTAATGAAACGTACTAGACTCGTTTTTTTCGTGTGGAATTTCGTTTTGTATTGATGCATTGCGATTTGTGACAGTTGCGTCGCGTGGGATTGAGATGATCGTTTTATATTGCCTCCTTATCGTCGTTTTTATACAATTAGTTTCTTGTTCTAACAAGAAACTGTTATTCCATTTGTGCAAGTGTATTTATAAAGTCTTACGGAAAAAAAAACGGTCCACTCTACTGACCTGTCTCATATTGTCTCTCTTCATAGCGGTATTCAAACATTCCAATTTGTTTAAAGTACTACTTCAGTAGTTTACGACCATAACACGACTCGCAGAGCATTCTGCGCGTACCAATAAGTTCGAGCATCACAATCCCATTATAACAATATCAAAACCCGGATAGGTACCACTCATTACAGGTACATTACCTACACACTTGTTCATTTCGTGAAATTACAATTTACACCTGATACGGATAGTACTTTCGTTTCATTATATTCCCTTGATCACTTTTAGCACTCTGGATGAAATTTTGTTCACTGAGCACTTATTTAGTTTTCAGTATCAGCAGGCGTATGGTGAATTACACCGGTTGCCTTGGGATACGAAGGGCGGAAATTGTCTTGAAATATAAGTACCTATCATAGTCACTTCAACATTATTAATTATATTAGCTTACTACATATCATGGAAATCAAAATGAGCTATCTAGATACGACGTAGTAAGGCTTACAATATATGTATCCCAAAGCCAAGATAGCCAACAAAGAACCTACTTAATTTAAAATAAAATATTCAAGTGAATCGAGAACCATGGGCCTGTTTTACTACACTGACATTTTCACCTGACAATGATAATTTTCTGTCCATTTCTGGGTTGATAATTAAGGTATAAAGGTTATAACGACGGTAGCGTCAATATGTACTTGTTCGAGCAGAAATTTACGGCGACTTGTCATTGTCAGATGACTTTTTTCACTGTAGTGAATCTTGGGCTAGATTTTAATCTTAAGTTGCATAATAATAAAGTCCGAACATCTTTAAGTTTAGAAGCCGTTTCAGGAATAAACTTAGCCAAAATTATGAACATCGCGCTACGCGCAAAGTTGCTCAAGAAGTCATTTTGCTAATGGATGATGTCTTTATTGATACCGCCTAAAGTTGTATTGTTGCAAACAATTTCTTAAATTTATACTTTTGTCTTTGCCGGCAATAAAAAAGAAACTTTCAATTTTGGCGTTTGAACCGCTTACGATTCTGTGTAAATCTGTATTTCTTCTTCTCTGACGTTTCGCTCTTAGCAGAGTGGTCCTGGTCACGTTGAGGCGCCCTCATCGGTAGTAGAGGCGAACACAGCTCACCGTACGAGCTCCCGCATTCTCTCCCTGTTGGTACTGGTTGGTACCAACTGCGGATTTTATTTGGTCAGTCCAGCGCATAGGTGACCTGCCGGCGCGCAATCTGGTTTCTAATCTTCCTTGTACGACCAGCCGCTCTATGGAGTCGTTATCTCACCTAATGTCCAGAGTACTGCAGTATGCGCGACTGTACTACGGTATGCGCAACTGTATCTGTATTCCCATATCGTTTTTATTTTGTTATGACTAAAACGTTCACAATAAACTTTTCTACCCAACGAACGTTACGGCATTGTAACAATTATTATTTCGTTCAGTGTAGTATTCTTTACAGATTGTTTCATCGGCGTCTTTATGCTTTTGCATATAGTGTCACCATGTTTGTCTGTTCATCTGTCCGTTCGAAAACCTCGTAAAATAAAAAATTGAAAAATTATTATAGTGAGTTAAATTGGTCTTGCTCCTCCTTCAATAAAAAACTATTTTTTACATCAGCAACAAATATATATGAAGGGTACTTCGCTGCTTACACATCAACTTTGCAACAGTGAACAAAATTCGATTTTTCTCATTGCGTGAAATATGACATTTTGTTCCCTTGTGACACAATCTACTATTTATTTCTAACCATCTTCAGTACAGCGACCAAACAGTAGATATCCGCTCCTAACAACTCTCGATTGAACTGTCAAATTGAAGTTCGTTATTTCCATATAAATTCGTTGGAATCTTTTTCGGTTTGTTTTGTGTTTTATTGTATTATTATTTACCGTATGGCGGTTACACACTGGTTAAAAAAAAATTGTACAGTAAGTATTCAAAATGTACAATTATTGTGATATCTAAAGTTACTTGTTAGGTATTTTACTTCTTAGTTACTTAAGAAAATATGAGTGAAAGAATGATGAAGAAGGATTTAATATCTTTCAGTAGGGCTAAGATGGTCAGTGTTTTATCATCCGTCATCAAACTTGTCACGTTCTATAAAGTGTATGACTGCGAAAGTGACATATGACATGATAAGTGATAAAAAGGCGACCATGATACCGCTACAGATTATATACTATTTTTCGTCTAATATGTTCTCACCGCTGCGGTAACAAATTGTATGTGCAACACGAGACCAACCTTATTTACATCTCGGGCTAAATTGATTTCTTTGCTACGCTCAAGGTTCTATTATCTCTATTACGGTATCTTTCGCTTGCACGGGACTCAAAATAAGCACTCGAGTAAATATCGAACTTTGCTCTCTTGTTGCACAAATGACAAATTAATATTAATCGGTTGGGACATCACGTCTTGAAAAGTCATCGAAGTGCCTCGAAGATTCCAACAAACGAAAAAAAATTAATCTCCCATAGGAAATTTCAACATCAGACCAGCAAAATTTATGAAACAGACAATTTTTTTTCGTGATTTCAGGGTTTATCCCATAGTAAAGTTGGTCAGTATGTCCTAAACATTAATGGGTCTCCTTCTTTACCTTTCGTTCGTTCGTTCGTTACATACTGTATATTTCTAGTTCAAAAACCAACTCGATACGCCAATGCGACTTGCCTCTATATCTGTTTTAAGCCCGTCAATACAAATAAGATAACAATAATACAAGAAATACAATTTCTTTACAGTTTTCGCAGTCCAGCGTCCGTTTGTTGTCTCAAAGACAAAGCAGCTTTCCTTGTCTGAACCTCAAACGATAAATCCATTGGTGTCCAATGCAGCTTACGTGCTCCCCACCGCTCCTGCACCAACATAAATACAAACACAAACCAAACAAACTAATCCAAATCCTAAATCAATACCCCTAAGACACGCAGAACAGCAGCGTAACTTTGCATGTCACTAGCAACGACAACTTATTATTATCGTTATGCTGTAGGAATTTGAGTTATATGCGGTGGTTTTAGATGTCAAGGTGGACGTAAATCTAACGTCGGGTTCTGATTCGGTGCTGTGTCGGATTTGTTGCAGATTTTAAATGTTTTGGTCATTAAAATGACAGGAAATCAGGGGGTGTGTGTGGCTGAGCTTCTCTGCCTGTCTGTCAGACTCACGCCTGCAAAAATGCAATTTATTTTACTTCGTTTTATTTGTCTCAGGTATAAAATATTTTTAATTGTAACGCAGCTCACAAATAAGGGTAAGGTGTTTAAAAAAGATAGGTTATACTGCGTGTATTTTTGATACAAACAAAATTATCCTTAGGATAGTTAGTACGAGCATAAGGCCCAAATAAGTTAACTATCCCCCCCTCCCCTCGCTCCCTCCGCTCGCTCGCTCTCTCCCTCTGGTGTTGCAGGTGTCCATGGGTAATCGCTTACTATCAGGTGATCCGTCTGCTCGTTGGCTTCCTGTATCACAAAAAAAAAACTTTTATTTGCTATACTAAAAAATAATAACTAAAATTTGTCCTTATAATAAATAATAATAATAATAAATAAATAATAAATATTTATAGGACATTATTACACAAATTGACTAAGTCCCACAGTAAGCTCAATAAGGCTTATAAAATAATTCAGCACGGAATGCATCATTACTTTGTCTCTGTTATTAATTATTATTCATAACGTCGAACTTATGACGTGATATATTGCCGCTCCAAATAAAATCAAAAATTAATTGCACTCTGCAAAAGCTAATCTAAAAACTCCTTTGATATTAGTTTCATGACTACAGAGTCATACCCGATTCATTATATTTTTTTTATACTACGTCGATGGAAAACAAGCATACGGCCCGCCTGATGGTAAGCAGTCTCCGTAGCCTATGTACGCCTGCAACTCCAGAGGAGTTACATGCGCGTTGCCGACCCTAAAGCCTAGTATAGTAGTAGAGCCTATACGAGTACACAAAGAGCTCCTAAAGGGAAACTACAGCCTAAACATGAAAAAAAAACAGTGATGGACACATGCATCTTACCTTGCCTTAGATATGGCTGCCAAACCTAGGTGCACACTAATAAAACCAAACTAAAAATAAGAACCTGTCAAAGAGCAATCGAAAGGAGCATCCTAAAAATAAAACTACTTAAAGGAGAAGGTTAATAGTAAACATATCAGATCCAAAACAAATGCTATGCTTATAGTAGGGTTCTATATCAGTAATAAAGTGATGTAAGAAGATGTTAGAGATTCCTTCGTGTGGTATTAATTATTATGACAAAAGAAGTAGGTAGTAGGTAGGTAGGTGGTAGGTAGGTAGGTATCTGGTCCCCAAATTGATTGATTGATGAAATACCGTATGATATAAAGGAGCATAAAATGAAAATGTTTCTTTTATGCAAAATCAAACTGAAGTTGCCATCATAAGCGATAGATGTACTCGTACTTAACAACTAGTCATTTAGCTAAGTCTACCCATGTACGTTTTAAGGGAGTCCCTCTCCCAACAAACGGCCCGATTCAAAGAATGAACGATACGATATCGAGCTTTTAAAGATCTTAAGCGTGTCTTGATCATTCTTCGAATCGGGCCGAAACTGTCCTGCAGTTTGACAAAAGAGTTGTTTTGTGATATGGGTTATATTTATTCTGAATAATTGATTTTTTTATACGCATAAAGTCGCCCAGGCCTACGTTGCATGTAATGAATAAAATCATTGGACTGTGTAAGACTCCCACTACAGCTTTGTCACAGACATGTATAAACCTTGAGTCTCCGCAGTCCGCAACTACGAACCAAACTCACCCTAGACAAAACGTTCCGTGAATAGGTCTGGCAGTTGCCACTTACCAGGCATTCGCTAAGTCCCTGCACCTGAGCAGTAATTCCAATCGGCCCGAAGTCAAACTCTGAGGCGACTTAATGGCGGCTGCTGTATACTCCCCATCTTAGCTTTCCTGGTAACATTTTAAAGGATCCCAGGGTCCGCTTTAGACAACCTTTTTTACTAACCTTATTACTAAGAAATAGCCCATGCGGATGTTAAAAAAGTGCGTCGTACTTTTCAACCCTGAGAGGAAACGAGAGAAAACTAGGCCGCATTGGCCTTAATTCAATTTCCTTTCCATGTCTTCCATGACCGGTACCCGTCAGGTGTTCAAATTCAAACCTCCTTCCGGACGGAAAATGTTAAAAACTAGCAACAATGTATGTTAATTTGCCGAAATATGGTAAACAAGATGGCGACTAGGTTTGTAGTTGTACCTACTGGCTAGTGAGAGCGACGATCAGCTTAGGCGACTGACATTTTAGCTGTAAATGTACGGCCACATTCATTGCAGGCCAGTTCCCCTCAGACCAAAGTTGCTTATTCAGATGAATAAAAGCTAGATTGATAGTAATGATAGTATAGATTTCGAAATGACATTCACGCAGTTCGTCTCTAAGTGCTTGACTCGTTAAGTCATTGGAACTGACGGCCAGACTAGACGCATGCAAAACGGGCGCAGCTCGCAAATCCCGCTCAATGTTGCGTTGCGAACGGTGCACGCGTTACGAACCTTAACGCACACAGCTTACTCATGGGAAGAACATTTAACTGTATGTAGATTATTCACCAACGAATGAAAGGCTCCCTTTTCTGACAAGCCTTAGCCTCAGAAATGGGTGCTTTCACCATAATTATAGACCATGTCATTCACGATGCGACAAACTATATTTACACTCGTTTTTTCGTTTCGAATACGAGTAAAATAAGCCACATGTGTTGTGAATTTTATAAGACATGACTAAGCATAAACTTGTAGTAAGTTTCATGAGGTAATTTCACTACATAGTTAAGAGGAATTCCTAGTTGCGATTTTTCCATACAAACGCTCTCGACTGATTCCTCCCTGGATTTTTAACCTAGAGCAGTGATTTTTTCAAATAAGATCAATATCATCAATATCTGTGCCGCTATGTTTTGCTTTTTTGGATTATTTTATTTTGAAGAAAGATACAGCGCCTCGAATATCGCAAAAAACGGCTAAATTGAATTGGTTGTAAAAAAAGGCACAGTATACAAATATGACAAAAAATATCCAAAAAATCAAAACATAGCGGCATAGATTATTTCTTCCTCTTGCAATTTCCAAAATTTCATAATGATTAGTTGCGTTTTGGAGGAGGAAACAGTCGAGAGCGAAACCTCGATTTTTGAGTTTTTTGCGAGTGAATTTCGGTCCGAGCTGCAGTTGTCCTTATCGCACGAATTGGAGGCGGAGACAGTTTCTAAATATACGTACACAGAAGGAATAGTGATGGGCATAACATCCTTATTAGGGATTGCAGAACCGGTACTGTTTTAAAGAACCGGGATTCCCGGTACTTTCGGAACTGGTCTAATTATTTCATTATTTTAAATAAAACGACAGCATTTTGCGATTTGACCACCTTTCGTATTATAATTTAATAATCACATTTTCTTTTATTACGTAGCAGGTATTTTTTTTAGAAATACTGTATTTTACATTGCTCACACTTGTGCGTCACAAGTAAAAGATAACTACTTTGATGTTTGCCACTAGATAGCAAATTTAATGAAATTACATTGACGAGGGGATTCATATATAAGTATCGCAGTCGTATTGTATAATCCGCCGTATTACATTACGGCTAGCCGATATCAAAATAAGGGCCATTTTGAAATGCGGCGGTTCAACGATTAAGGTATGTTGGGTAAATACCGGATGCGGGTGAAGAACGTAGGACATTCATTTCCCCCTAATTTGGCTTTATTTTTTAATGTTGACAACATTGTGTAAGACGCCATTTCATTGCGCCTCGACTGTCAGTATCCCCGCGTCGCTCAGGGAGTCGGGCTTGTGCTATGTGCAATCACAGAGAGCAAGGTAAATTTCGCGAATTCTTCCTTCTATCCGATCTTCGCTCTGTAATGTATTTTGCGTATTGTGATGAAACTGTGTTTGTTTTTGTAATTGTGTTAACAGACCTAGCACTGCTGTAGACCGATATCCGATCTTGACCCTTCCAGGTAAAGATCGGACCAGAAACAATCCGATCTTTACCTATTTAAAAAACAGCAGTGATTATCAAACTTTAAATTTTCTTCAATTTACCTACTGACCTTAATTATCACATTTATTGTTTTCTTGATCACACTTTCGTACCATTATTTTTATCCAGTACCACTACCAGCGCGACGGTTACTGACTGGTAATTTTTTTAATTTCTGCAACCCAAAGGTTGCCTTTTAGCGATAAGACCGCATGTTGTTTACCTGTGCTTATGTGTATGTTTTCTTTTGTATTGTTTTCTTTTATTGAGGTGTGCAATTAAAGAGTATTTATATTGCATAGGGATGATGATACATGTTGCAATTTATAAAAAAATCGAGTAAAATAGATAGCAAATGAGCATTTTTTTCGCAATAAAGTACCTACACATACGGATGCATATGTAGATGTGCACGCATACATACATTGCTAGTTTCGGATACAAAATAGAGATAGGGCTTCGAAATTAGTTTCCTTAAAATGCTTCAAGAGGGCTCTCTTTTCCTATATATTTAATTATTTACTTTACTCTTTACATACGATCCTTACATTTTATCAAAAAAAAAGATTGTATATCAACTATATATTGCAAAATTAAACCAACAAAATCGCAATTTTAATTATTTTCCATACTTCAAGATGGGCTCTCAGTGACCTTGACCTTTTTAAAGAACTACTTAGCATATTGCAATTGTTGGCTGCAATTTATATACGTAGCATAAGGCTAAACACCGGACCTATTTCTTTGTGATACCTTATTCTCTTTCAATTAAAAACAATTTTTATTAACCATCCGATGTTTACCCCTTGATGGCATAACACTCGTTACCCTAAAAAAAGCATGTCTCATCTTTACACATGTACAAAACTAAAACCTTTATATATTGAAGATTACCAAAATTCAGGCCGAATCTACGGTTATTATTTAACGATTCGCTACGTACTTCAAGAATCTGTCACGTGTTGAGATCTCGAAAAAACATTTTTTCACGAGTTCTCTCAATTGATCCCAAAATTGTCCGGCATTATCCCAACATACTTTACCCAGATTGTCATTGCGATACGTTCTTCAATAAGGTGGCCCAAGTTTAGCCCCATCGTACTACAAGTTAAATAGATTGTAGTTTAACCATAGGTATATTTATACCTACTTACAAAATTTCACAATACACCATGATCACTCCCAACTTACTGATACGGATAGGTACAGTCAAGTGTAAAAATATGGGTGTACACATCTTACTCAAAAATATGTCCCATAGCATCTTATTCCAGTGTAATAAGAGCGTAGTACCATATTTATACCCTGCTACCACAGCTCCTGCACCTGCTAGCTCAGACATTCATCCTAACCTGATCGCCAGCAGGATAGTGGAAACTTCTAGAGCAAAAAGTTTGAAGACAGACACCAGGATGATCCAAAATCAGTTTCGAGCCCTAAAACAAAATTTTACTACGGAACCAAGTCTAGCCGAACCTTTCTCCATAGAAGAAGTTTTGGAAGCAATTAAAAACCTGAAACTGGGAAAGGCGGCTGGTACAGACGGAGTGTACAACGAGTTTCTACTAAACCTGGGCCCAAACTCACGCCGCTGGCTGGCTGCGTTCTTCTCAGACATTTTGTCGTCGAATTCCCTCCCAAAAGCTTTTAAAGAGACCAAAGTCATAGCTCTCCTCAAACCGGGAAAACCTGCGAGTGACGCCTCAAGCTACCGACCCATAGCACTCCTGAGCAGTTGCTATAAGCTCCTAGAAAAGCTGCTGCTAAAGCGCATCGGGCCCCTGATAGAAAACATACTACCACCCGAGCAGGCTGGTTTCAGGGCTGGTAGAAACTGCACTGATCAAGTGCTAGCCCTCACGTCCCATATTGAGGCAGGTTTCCAGAAGGGGCTTAAAACGGGCATCGCCTTCATCGATCTTACGGCCGCGTACGATACTGTCTGGCGAGAAGGGCTACTATTTAAACTCCTCTCCGTAGTCCCAAACATGAAGATCATGAAACTCATTTCAAACATGCTAGCGCAGAGGCTCTTTACCGTTCACCTTGGCAACAAATCAAGCCGACAACGAAAATTAAATAATGGTCTCCCCCAAGGATCGGTTCTAGCTCCTGCGCTCTTCAACCTATACACCCATGATCTTCTCATCACCAACGCCAGAAAGTTCATCTATGCGGACGACATAGCCCTGGCCATCCAAGCTAAAGACTTTGCTTCCCTCGAGTTAGTTTTGTCTGAAGACTTGGAGAGGTTGGCCTCCTTTTTGCGAATATGGCGACTCACTCCTAACCCCGCAAAAACTGAAGTCACCTGCTTTCATCTCCACAACAAACTGGCAAACTACGAGTTAAATGTACACTGGCAAGGAAAAAGACTGACGCACAACTTTGCCCCTAAGTACTTGGGAGTCACTTTAGATCGTTCACTCACATTTAAAGAACATCTTACAAAATTGGCTAGAAAACTGCAAACCAGGAACAACATCCTCAATAAACTTGCTGGTACTTCGTGGGGAGCAAACGCAGACTGCCTGCGCACCTCAGCCCTGGCCCTTGTTTACTCTACTGCTGATTACTGCTCACCGGTGTGGCTGGAAAGTGTGCATACGGACCGAGTCGATGTGGAACTCAATAAGTCGATGAGATGCATCTCAGGCACCATCCTTCCCACACCAACTTACTGGCTCCCGGTCCTATGTAACATTGCACCTCCCAGACTGAGAAGGGAAGAGGCACTTTTAAGGGAAACCCAGAAACTTATAGCTAGAGTGGACCTCCCCGGGCGCCAAGAGTTCCTTAACCCCAGTTATCACCATCGACTCAAATCACGTCACCCACCTTGTAAGCTGGCTAAGGCCCTAATAGAATCCGGACTCAGTCTTAAAGAAAAATGGACTTCTGACTGGCAGTCAAAGACAGCCCGATCTCTTAGTAGCCTAATCTCACCCGGCGTGAAAGTGAAGGGGTTCAGCCTCCCGCGACATGAATGGTGCAAGCTTAACAGATTGCGGACAGGGTTCGGCCGTACCGCACATTTTAAACATCTTTGTGGATGGATCGACTCGCCCAGATGCGATTGTGGCGCTGAATCTCAAACTGTCCAACACGTGGTACAGGAGTGCCCCCTCAGAGCCTATCCTGGAAGCCCCGATGACCTGTTCTCACTTACTCCTGACGTAGCCCAATAGCTGAAAACCTTGGATACAAACTTGTGACATACCTGATATATTTTCGATTTACTTGTGATTTTTTTGTTATGCCATTCGATTAAATAAATAACCATATTTATGAGACGATTCTTTCGATACATATTTTTGCACTTGACTGTACAACGACAACCGAAGCTGAGACATCATTATTTTTTGCAGTTTTTACCTATATGGTAATTAATATCAATCAATCAATCAATCATTTATTATTTCGTCATCATAGGTGTAAAATACATTTAGTACAGGTGATAGGGTGTTTGGTATTAGGGTGTAATAGATACAGTATAATATTCCGTCTGGCTCGCGGGCGATGTCGACGAAACGGCGCGCAATGAGCGAGCGCACGCGTCTCGTGTCTGTGTGCGCGCACTCACACTTAGATAGCTCCGGCTCCCGCCCACCGCAGCGCGACAGAAACATAGCTTCCAAAATTCGAGATTTGAAAAGTTGCTCAGCTAGGAATTGCTCTTAAGGTAAAAGGTATCGTTATTTATGGAAGCGGGAATTAGATATTATTATACTACAAATCCATTTTAAACCGAATTTTCCACTAATAAATAAGATGTACTTTGAAAGTAAAACTCCCTAGGGTAACGTACCCGCTTAATAGATAAGGTAATGAGAAATTTCAAAATATCTCCGTACTATAGCGTGTCCGCCATGTGTGGAAACTGACTTTGCTGTATTGTTACTTTGTAGCCAATGGGTTGGTCCACCTAATTTAATGACTGCGCTACACATAACGTGTATTTGTTTATAGGCTAGCTAGTTGTCGATGAGGTACAGACTAAAAAATTCAAAGTGAACTTGTAGACGCTTTCAATAGGGGTAACAGAAAAAGCGCTATATCATTCGTCCTTGTCATAGTCTCACTTTTTTGTAGCCAACGGGTTGTTCCGCTTAATTTAATGACTGCGCTACACATAACGCGGTTTTGTTTATCGGCTCGCTAGTTGTCGATGAAGTACACACTAAAAAATTCAATGTGAACTTGTAGACGTTTTCAATACGAGTAACAGAGAAAAGTGCTATATCGTTTGTCCTTCTCACAGTCTCACTTAATTGTAGCCAACTGGTTGTTCCGCCAAATTTAATGACTGCGGTAGCGCAGTCACGCAAGGCAAGCGCAGTGGGTACTGGTATAATGTGGTTATATCTATAGGCTCGCTAGTTGTCGATGAGGTTCAGACTAAAAAATTCAAAGTGAACTTGTAGACACTTTCAATAGGGGTAACAGAGAAAGCGCTATATCGTTCGTCCTTGTCACAGTCTCACTTTTTTGTAGCCAACGGGTTGGTCCGCCTAATTTAATGACTGCGAATGGGTTGGTCCGCCTAATTTAATGACTGCGAATGGGTTGATCTGCCTAATTTAATGACTGCGAGGTTCATAACGTGTATTTGTTTATAGGCTATCTAGTTGTCGATGAGGTACAGATTAAAAACTTCAATGTGAACTTGTAGACATTTTCAATACGAGTAACAGAGAAAAGCGCTATATCGTTTGTCATTGTAACAGTCTCATTTATTTGTACCCAAATGGTTGTTCCGCCAAATTTAATAACTGCGAGGCACATAACGTGTATTTGTTTATAGGCTCGGAAGTTGACGATGAGGTATAGACTAAAAAATTAAAGTGAACTTGTAGACGCTTTCAATAGGGGAAGCAGAGAAAGCGCTATATCTTTTGTCCTTGTCACAGTCTCACTTTTCATTATTGCTCACTATTAAAAAGTCCTAAGCGCCACGTCAAAACGTTACGCATTTTATTACTCCGCAGCAATACGTGGCGGGTCAGAATAAAAATTACGAATCTATAAGGGTTCCGTTTTTTGCCATTTGGCTACAGAACCCTAAAAAACCCAATTAAATTACATAACATGTAATCATAATTTATGTCATCATAATTTGTACCAGCATTAGAAAATACTATAAAATAACACACAACACAAACTAGATGCTAAACACGATCCCCACTCAACATATTGCCACGGCCCGGCCGCACGGCAAGCCATGGCGCTTATTTTCAGTGGGTACTGGTATGTATGTATATTTAAATGGTAATAGTAGGTACCTACGTATATTTAAATGAAGAAATGGATGAATTTAAAAAGCAAGTATACCTCCGCAGACGATCTTTAAATGAATAAATGCATTCTGTTTTATAAAAGTCGAATTAATTACTCGCTTCGCTCGTCGTCTCGCCTATCTTTTTTCTGTGGTAGATTACTGTGAAAACTTCTATACGACTATAAGGAAAAGTCTTTTTAACTAGACAAAACACACGAGACCGAAAAAAAATTCCCGGAAATCCTTTTACTCATATAAAAAAACGTTACTTCCACTCAATAGGCAGAAAAGAATATATTCAATTTAAAAAGATAACAATAAAAATCAACAGAGTGGACAATGTCATTAGGGAGACACAATCAAAGGGTGCCAATTGTTACTAGTAACATTATTATGAATTTCGAATGCAAATAGTTGACCAAACGGCCTAGGGTCCGACACAGAGTAGGAATAATAGAGTGGACAAAATACTTGATACCTAATAAGGTGATACAATTATGATACGATATATTGTGTACTAATTATATTTTTATTGATTAAATGACATAAAAAAATGAGGAAATTTCCAATTCGACCGTTATTTTAGTATGTTTGTTACCTCAGATTTTTTGCATCATTTCTGAACCGATTTAGGTTTTTTGTTTTTGTTTATACTAAGTGAGATATTAGATTTGCAGATTGGACTTAATGGAATTTAAAGTTATTTAGAAGAATTTAAGTAAAGTAATTTATTTATAATCTATGTATTTACTACTTTATTTTCTTGTGTTTTATGGTAGTAGGATCAATGTGATATATGAAAAAAAGGTACACAAAGAATTAAAAATATTAAACATAAGTCTTAAACTAACAACTACGACGTCGAAAAATAAAAGGAACAAAATATAAATCACGAAAGCCAAGAATTCTGTACAAGTTTTCTGCAAAAATCGCGAAGCGTCTGGTTGATGTAACTGGTGACCGAAGAGCTGGCGGCTTCCTTGCACAACGTGTCAGCGTTGCGATACAACGAGGAAATGTCAGCCATACTTGGTACAATGCCTCAAGGGTCTATTTTAGATTCAAGCTAGTTATAGTAATACCACTGGTATATATCCTTTGTATACTGTTATTGTAAATAAACCTTATATGTAATAAAAAAAAATACTAAAGTATGGACTTAATTAAACTAGGAGTCCATTGGCATAGCAAAGTTTGGGATCCACTTGTATTATGTGTTGGGAAAATTGTTTACTATTGTCAATATTTATTTATTTATTAATAGTCTCAATATCGTTTATCATTAAAAGGTTTGTCGCGTCTACGTAGAATACATTCTTTATCAAAACACAGTCATAAAGGGCCAGTTGTCCAGCAAAACTGTATGCGCCCCCAATAAGAGTAAAAGCCATCGGGCGCCTGACTCGGTCAATATTTGACTTCAGACTTACTCTAACATAATAAGCTGGACTATAACATAATAAACTTGGTAATATAATAAACTACGGTTAGTTTAACAGCTGCCCGATTGGTCAATTGGACAGTTTACTCAAATCTTGAGTGCCATTTTTCGATGAGCATTTTTCAAAATATGAAAATATTCAATTGTTTCAATTGAAAAGTATAATGTAATATATATATATATATATATATATATATATATATATATATATATATATATATATATATATATATATATATATATATATATATATATATATATATAAAACAGTTTGATTTAATAAAAACTGAAAGAGATCATACAGCTTTAATCGTTCAAGGTTATGACTTTGAGCAAAATAATATATTCTTCAAATGAGGGATATAACGAGGAGGGAGGGGAGGATTTAACGACGATCCAAAAAGACCTGAAACAAGCAGATATGTACCCATACACAACCCAAAATTACTTAGAATGGAGAAAACGGACTAGGAGAGCCGGAGAGGAGGAAATGGCACAGGCAGATGATGATGACGATACTCGTAATATGAGAGACACAAAAGTGGGAGGTTTGGGGGAAACAACCACTTGACAACTAGTTTCCATTTCACTATTTGTCGTACATTACGCGACATATGTATTAGACTATATGCCGTTTCAATTATTCAGAACCGCTAGTAATTTTATTGACATTTTTCACGCAATTATAGCCTATGCGACAAGTTAGACGGTTCCAGTACATTATTTCGTAGTTTTTCAGGTCAAAAGTATGTAAACAAGCTTAAGAGGGAAGCATAACTTTGCGATACAAACGAAATAACGGTACATAAATAAATAAATAAATATTATAGGACATTATTACACAAATTGACTAAGTCCCACAGTAAGCTCAATAAGGCTTGTGTTGAGGGTACTTAGACAACGATATATATAATATATAAATATTTATAAATACTTAAATACATAGAAAACACCCATGACTCAGGAACAAATATCCATGCTCATCACACGAATAAATGCCCTTACCAGGATTTGAATCCGGGACCATCAGCTTCGTAGGCAGGGTCACTACCCAATATATTGCAGGTTTATAGGTTTCGGTTTAAAAAATGTACTTAATGAAAATTTTGAAAAAAAGGAAAACCTATATACCTAGTTTTTCATTGTGTGAATAACATACTAAAAATCATGGAGAATATAAAATACGAGTATTTAGAAGTGGAAAAATATTATCTCTTTTTGTATGGACGTGTACGAGAGGTATATTTTCCTCTTAAGGTTATATAGGATAAGAGAAACACTTGTCATACTGTTTCACTAGCCACGAGTAAATTTAATAAAAAAAACCGTGTTAGGTGTGTTTTCATGCGTTGGATTTATATACTGCTCATTGATAATTAGGAATCAAAATAGTAAAAAATGATAATAGAACATTTTAAAAGTACCTAAATAACACAAATTCTGATTACGATAATGGCCAATTTAACATTTTTCTTTTCAACTGTAAGGCAGTTAAAAAGAGCGATCGTATTTTTACAATAAATATACTAGAATGTTTTATTTGTGTGTTGCCTCAAGGCATTAAGTACGCCTATTGTAATTTTTACTTGTATTTGTGCAATAAAGTTTAAAATAAATAATAAATAAATGTTTTAATATTCACGGGGTATTTTTAATGGCCTTGGGGTTGCTTAATGTAAGTTTTTGGTTACCAATAAATAATAATAGAAACATAACCTTGTTTCCATACTTTTGGCCTAGGCTGTACCTAATGAGAACAGCTCAAACCTCAAAACCTAGAAACAAGTTTAGTTAATTAATCAGCTAGGTTCTAGACTATTTTTAGACGACTTGGTATTCCGAGCACGTCGTGGGGTCGCCGCCAAGTCTTCATTAAGACAGCGTTCGTATCGCCAAGCGCCAAGCTAAATACGACACGAAAAACTTAAACTTAACTTGGTTAGCATGTGGTGAAGTTTTCCTGTTACTATAGACTGTGTAAACGTAAGGTGTTTTATGAAATAAAATTATTTAAAAGAGATTATTTGTTATACTACGTCAGTGGCAAACAGGCATACGACCCGCCTGATGGCAAGCAGTCTCCGTGGCCTATGTACGCCTGCAACTTCATTATATCACGTATAAGGGACTGTTCGGAAAATAGTTAACCCAATTAGCGTGAGTTGTTAAGAAAAGATAAACACTGTCAATTTGGTGACGACAATTTCATAATGAATTTATTTCATAAACATCAATTTACATAGATTTCCTTAAATTAGAAACTCTGCTTCCTAAATAGGTATAACCTGTACTTTAGGGTAAACAGCGCTCCTCCCCAAAAATTTAGTTGCAGGAGATGTTTTATTTATATAAATTTTAGATAAAAATTGAAAAACTTTAGTATCATTAATACTGAGAAATTTAACTTATAAATCTAAACATGTGTATGTGTGTGTGTGTGTGTGTGTGTGTGTGTGTGTGTGTATGTGTGTATGTGTGTGTTTGTGTGTGTATGCAAAAAAGAGAAAATGAATATGCAGAAATGTTCAAAAATAGTTAAGTAATTATGTTCATAATATCTTCAGTGTTTTCGTAATTTTGATGTAAAAGCCAGTCTGTAACAATATTTTTGCATTCCCTTTTAGTTTTGTCGTAAATATTTAGTGTTTTATTAAGTTTATTATAAATATACGGCCCATTAAAATCAAAGAATTTTCTGCTAAAGGCTGTGTTAAATTTTTTTGATCTTTTCCCAACATAGAACGCTCTACGACAATTATTTCTTACATGTTGTCTATAGTAGTCAAGTGTTGAGTGGTATTTGAGGGCTACGCTTAGAATAAATAATTGTCTTACTGATAGGAATTAAGCATTAAATTTCAATAAAAACTTGGCTTTGCTATTCATTTTATTATAAGCGATATTACAATGTATCTTAAAAAAGGCAAAAGTTGATTCCCATAAAGATTTCATGCTTAATTGTCGTCACAAAAATGAACAGCGATTAACTTTTCTTAAGTAGGTACTCACTGGTCACTCAAGGTTCTTAAGTAATTCGAATACAGTTTTCTGAAAAGTCTCACAATGAATTTAAAGTACACTACGACTTTCGACCCTTTATAGCATTTGTAGTCAACACCAAAAATACTGTGGTAAATTATTTTATGTACAAATATGTACAAAAACGGTAGGAAGCGCTGGTGGCCTAGCGGTAAGAGCATGTGACTTTCAATCCAGAGGTCACGAGTTCAAACCCCGGCTCGTACCAATGGAACTTCGGAACTTATGTACGAAATATCATTTGATATTTACCAGTCGCTTTTCGGTGAAGGAAAACATCGTGAGGAAACCGGACTCATCCCAACAAGGCCTCGTTTACCTTCTGGATTGGAAGGTCAGATGGCAGTCGTTTTCGTAAAAACTAGTGCCTACGCCAAATCTTGGGATTAGTTGTCAAGCGGACCCCAGGCTCCCATGAGCCGTGGCAAAATGCCGGGACAACGCGAGGAAGAAGGAAGGTACAAAAACGGTACTGTCGTCGAACCCAAGCCACCTGGCTGCGGACTTGAGAGGAATGATTGTCCATACAAAAATCAAATACACCCCTGTGTTTAGTAACCATAGGTATAGTCCATAACAAATTGTCTCCAAATATTTTCAATTATGTTAATATCCAGAGACAAAAATGAGGACCACGTTAGTATGAAAAGGCGATTTCGCGCGGGTACTTTGTGATCTTAATCAGAACTTACTGCAAAAAATAAAGTTAATTTTAGTATCAGTGCCTAACGGCCTGATTCGAACTTTAAGATTCGTCAAAAATTTGCCTAAAGATACGATATGGATTGGATATATGTCAGTGTCAAACGTGACGTTTTTGTTTGAAGAAATACGTCACTTTTGACACTAACATATCCGTATCGAATCTTAAGCATATATTTGATGAATCTTAAAGTTAGAATCGGGCTGAAAGCCTTTAAAACAGGCTTGCAGGATAATTCATTCGATGAATTTAACTAATTTTTTATTTATTTAGGTAATTACAAAAAAAAAACTAAGCTTATTTACTAAGTATCGTTAAACCTGTAAGGTTTGTCTCGATAGATTTTAAACAAAAATGAATTATCTTAAAAGCAAACTGTACCCCTAGTGTAAATTTTATCGACATCATAACGTGACGTGATTTTGTATAGGATTTTGAGTTTCCAAAACGTCACGCTTGGCGCGCTCTTTCTAAATCCAATACAAAATGAGACTAAACGCAAACGCGTACGTCACGTTTCAAAATCGAATTTATTTACACTAGGGGTACTGTTCAATTGTTCATAATAAGTAACTATACTCAGGTTCAGGTTATTATCAGCAATTTATAAATTACATAAAACCGATACCATTGCACTGAGCGGAGATACACTTTGTTTCCTTATCCTATTGTTGCTTATCGCTTTTGTACTCAAAAATGTATAAGCAGTTGATTAATTATTTTTGTACCGTTACAAATAGTATAAAATAATCAATTAAGAACTGTGTATTGTTTTTTGCCTTCGACCTTAACCTGAATTAATTATATCACCATGAAAATGTAGCTGACAACGAGTTATTTTCGGTATCAGAATTTGTTTCGTACTAACTTTGTAAATTAAGAATGTAAGGAAAGATGAGTTCGATACGAATGAATTACCAAATATAAATAAATACCAGTACCCCTAGTGTAAATATTTTCGACAGCGAAACGTTACGTACGCGTTTGCGTTAAGTGTCATTTTGTATGAGATTTTTGACTTTCCAAAACGTCCCGCTTGGCGCGCTGTTCAAAAACCCATATAAAATGAGACTTAACGCAAACGTGTACGTCACTTTTCGCTATCGACTAAATTTACACTAGGGGCACAGTTCATTGCACTCATATAGGTACTTACTTTGTATCCTAATCTACCTATTGTTTGCAAACTCGATACCCTAACCAAAACTAGCTCCCCACTTTACCATAAAACTGCAAACACCACTTACTCCAAACTAAAAACCGTAACCTTATTTTTAAGGGGCTCCAAAGCACATTCCCCTTTCCGTTTCCCAGGTAAAGCTAGGTCCACACTGGTGTGCCTATGATATAACTCTGTAATCAGCCATTCCTATGCAAATTCGCTCGCTGAACCAACTATGGCTTTATATAAAGCACGATAGTCGCAGTTATGACAGCAGCTTTGACGCTGTTGTTGAAATAATACTGACCGAGCAAACTTTATAGCAATATACAAGAGGACTTAATCAAAATGGACGAAATGAGAGGAAATCGGGAACTGTAGGATAGCTAAGTTAGTTTCTAAGAACATCAAGGCCGATTTTGGGGATACTGCAAACCATTTAACACTTTCACTAAGTACCAAACGTTTCGGTAGCGCTACGCTCGTAGCCGATCCCAGCGTTTTCCCGCTTTGTAGAGGAAAGCGACTACGAACAGAGAATACGAGTATGTTCCGCTTCTCTTTTCGGTGCCAGTTTTCTAGTAGGTATACTAGGTATTGTATACATGAAGCCCGATTTCATCATTTTCCTGTTAAAATTATTTAAACTCAATTGAAATGATATTTATGGTTTTTACTTATATATTAAAATAACGGCAAAAGAAAAAAAAAATGCAAAAACAAACGCACTGAAATCCATAGTTGCTTGTAAAAATACGCAACTAAGTATAACGGATTAACACTGATTGACTGGCACGTTACTATTTCGTGGATTAGAAAAGTAATATTTATGTTTTAATTTATATCTTTTAATATGAAATATTTTTAAAATTTAATTTAACTACGAAATACGAAAAAAAAGTTACGCAGTAGTTAATAATTGTACAAAGTAACAAAACGTGAAAGGTCTATTTTAACAAGCATCAAAATCGCCAGCCACACCACGACTGCCTCACAGAATGTTTGGAACGGTCGCTGTAGAAGTAAGTGAATTTTCCCCTTTATGCAGCCACTTGACTCCGCAGTACAGAAGGTTTTATCCTTTGATTACTCTTCGAAAGTTCCCGAAGATGGCCGAAGAAGCCCGAGATCGAATAGATGAGAATTGTTGCAAAATGTTTGTATTTTCCTAGACGGCGCCGGATTGAAATTTACTTTTGGAATGCTTATTGAATCTTTGGTCCATGGTAGTTGAAAAGCTAGAAAGTTCAGTCGTCTAAGGGACTCGTTCTAGATATAATTAAATTGTAGATTTGTAAGAAATCAATTGCTTAGTTTTTTTTTTCCTAAAAACCTGCGGTGTACATATTATTCTAGGTTCCAGCACTCAACGTATGGTTTTTCTATTCTATTGTACATATAACACTCCAGCAATGTTTACGTAAAAGTTGAAAGTATCAGCAGGATTAAGCAGTGTCTGATTACGGCTGTGTTTGCCGGCGCTGATTGGCGGGCCGGAAAATTCGTCGTTGCCGGCGCGCCGCAAGTTTTGATTATATGTAGGGCTCGCGGTCGGATCCGTGTTTCGTTTACACGTTCCGAATACCCGTTTCCGAATAATAAGTAAACGGTTTTCTGGCCCGTTCCACACGTGTAATTAAGAAACGTGTAATTAAGAGCCGTTTCCACGGATAAACGGGTATTCGAAGAAACGGATCTTATTTACCCGTGGCTCCGGAAACGTCCTTGACGAGTAGCAAAGGAACGGACCGGCGTACGTAAGAGCTACAAATTATTAGACAAAAGATTCATGACGTTTATGCCATATTTAACCTTATTCCGTGGTTCATAGAGTCGAAATTCAATAAACGGTTTATTTGCAAAACCGTTTTCTGAGCAGAGGGCCTACCGCGAACCACGTTCGACGTGTTGCCGCCCCGTCACACTTACGTAAAATTTTATAAGTGCGACAGAGAGGCAACATGACGAATGTGGTTCGCGGTAGGTCCTCTGTTAGTTTTTGCTTGCAATGTTTTAAGTTGCAATAAGTACGAGTAGAAAATTAGAAATACTGTATAGTGCTACCATAGTAGTATTTTATATAAAAGTTCAAATACTAACACTTTATTGTTTATTATATAACTTGATAGCAATAAATATAAAGTGCTAGTAATAAAAAATAAAATCAATAAAGACTGTATACAAAAAAAACTGCCAGCCAAGTGCTTGATCTGGTATTCTTTTTACCAACTGAACATTTTAAACAGTTATATTTTTAATAATCTGTAGATATAAGAGTTTTCTTGAATATACATTCGGTCAATATGAAATATATATTTTTATTTTTTAACTGACGTGAGCCTGACATCTTTGTCTTATTATAGTAAATAATAATAATAATAATTCAGCCTATATACGTCCCACTGCTGGGCACAGGCCTCCTCTCATGTGCGAGAGGGCTCGGGCTATAGTCCCCACGCTAGCTCAATGCGGATTGGGGACTTCACATACACCTTTGAATTTCTTCGCAGATGCAAACCATGCAAACCAATAATAACTATAATGTATTATAGTAAACCATGTAAAAATTATTAAATTATCATTTGTATAATGATCTGCCAATAATAAATGTACTTATAAATTGTATTGTAAGTAATTAATTTTGAATTTACGAAAAGTTTTACATATTATTATCATATAAAAAGAACTTTATAAGTTTAAGTGTACTAATAAATATAAGATGGCCCTTTTAGCTTAAAGCAATAAATGTCAAAATCAGAATTACCATAATGCGCAATGGTGGAGTCAATATAAATATTACTAAAAATCATAGACAACCTAACTATGTTTGTATTTTTATCATGTAATTCTTGTAATCTTTAGTAGTTTGTGTCACAAGGGAGTAAAAAGACATATTTACGGCGTGGGTGTAAATTCAATCCTAAACGAAACGAAGAATTTTACAGTAAAACTCCAAGCCTAGCGAGGGACTCTAATCAAAGTGAGGGATTCAAATGTTAACAATCAAACTGGAAAAAAAAAATCTAACGTAAGACTCAAACTGTTTTTCACATCGCCAATAGCCCGAGGCTGAAATGGTGCCTTTCATCTGAGTTAATTTTCACTCTCAACTCTAATTTTCATTTGGAATACAAGGAAAGTAAGATGTGTTTAAAAATATATAACTAAGTACATAAAAAATTTTATAGTCTTTCTTGAGGGTACTTACATTTAACAATTTAGGTAAATGTATCGTTATTTATAGAATAAGAAGTTAAATATCAGAATGGAAATTGTACAACAAATCCGTTTAAAATTAAAGTTTAATTGCTTATTGTAAAAAAAAAACAACTACGAAAGAAAGACGCTAGTGCAGAAACGTACATTTTCTGCACACTTCTTAGAAAAACAACGACCCACTTTCAAAGCATGAGAAATGAAAAAGCCTTATTTTTTTTATAGGATCGGTCGAGTTCAGTAGGTAGATTAGATATAACAGAAGTCAAACAAAGGCTCAAAATTGACAATATTTACTAAAATTATTTACTTAATTCCATCGAATATCGTTTAAAACAAAAATTTATAAGTATATAAACAAATGATATCAATAGGGTTCGTTAAATGTAGTGTATAATCAATTAATCAATACCAAACAATAACATAAATAGTTGTATTTCAAAAATAGGTAATCTTGGGGAACGTATGTAAAAAATATAATATCTTAGAACACAAAGTTTGGAAGTTTAATAAAAAAAATTAATCATTAGTACGACTACGAGTAGACTACTTATTTAAATGATTACACAATAAAATTAAAATCAAAATGATATTCGTAAAAATTAAAAAATGCAATATCTTAAAACAATTATTAAAAAACAATCAAATGCTAGTATTAAGATTAATTTGAAAACAAATTACAATCAAATATATATACCTAAGTAATAACATCTTGTAGCTCTCACTCTCGTCATAGAAAAATGCCTTTTAGTGTGGTGCGGCTACAAAACAATGGGATACATTTACTTTAATTTTTGCCGCTGCATCTGTTACAATTTTAATATATGCAGATATGTTTACCTTATTACAAGGATATAAAGCTCATAATTGGTTGTGACAGTTCTGATAACTGTTTGGGAACCTATTTGTTTTGGCGATATCGTATAATAGGGTCTTCGAAAAACAATACGTTCTAAGAATCTAGTGAATGGAACGCCACCGGGCGGCAAACTGTGAAAGTGTCCCAAGTGAATATGAATGATTGCCAATTTTGAGATCTATCTTAATGTATTAAACAATATAATCGAAAGGTAAGAAAGGTAGCATGAGTCTTTAAGGTTATCGCGTGAAATTCATCGTTTCGAATGCCGCTTGTGTGTGTATTTTTTTTTGCATCATTGGCAGATTTGTTGTTTTCGCATAGCAGTAAATTGATAAAAATAACCACAAAGTAATTAATAATTATTTTCTTAACTGTTATTTTTAACTTATATAGGTAGTATTTGTCTGAATACATATTCTTCACGAAACTATTACACCATTATATATAAAATGTGTTTCTTTCATTGAAATATAATATGTAATGATATTAGGTTAAAAACAATAATACTAAAAACATAAGATTCTAAACTAGGGCCGAATAGGTTTAAAATTAAAAATAATAGACAATATAGAATAGGGACACCTACTTCGATTTATATATAGTATAGTTGGCTAAATATGTAATATCCACCCAGTTAGAAACAATTAAAAAAAATTGTACGCCTAACAAGTTCATCTGAAGTCAACATTCAATAGTAGACCTTGTAAGCATTGGCTCAAACTGTTTCGGATCCGTTCGGGCCGGTCTTAAGTACACGTTTAAACGGAGATACGTATCTGAGAAACGTTTCTTGGGAACGGTTCTTGGAGACGGATCCGGATCCCGGCGGTTCCGTTTAAACCGTGTTCTTAGCACCGCCGGGCTTAAGAACACGGGTATCCGTTTCGGCGTGTAACACGGATACCGGGAGCCCTAAATTTATATGACGTAACATACATAGAGTACTTACATATAAAGCTGGCGTCACATGTGACTTTGTTCAAACATAATTTTAGTTGTTATTGCCTAAACTATAAGTACTACACTAATTTTTATTTTCATATAAAAACCACTGTTTTAAACATGTCTTATAATATAAACATATACATTAAAATGTCACCGTCCCTGTCAAAAGTACAAAAAAGTGGTATTAGTACCCTATAAAATGCCTTTTCTCAAACTTGCAACGAAATGTGGACATGTCTTACTTCAAATTAGGTCTGGAAATACTACATATCCGGTGCGATGAGTGAAAATGATATGTATCGTATCCAGACCTAATTATTTGACGTATCTTAAAGTTCGAATCGGGC
Source organism: Cydia pomonella (assembly GCF_033807575.1). Lineage (NCBI taxonomy): Eukaryota > Metazoa > Arthropoda > Insecta > Lepidoptera > Tortricidae > Cydia > Cydia pomonella. The sequence continues at coordinate 21,103,909 of NC_084706.1, read as the reverse complement.
TGTAAGCCACCACAACATTACTCAAATAAAAATATTTAATAAAGTAATTTTAATTAACTCTATTTTGTTCCTGTTTTTTTTTTGTTTTTTCGCTTTAGTTTAATTGCACCTGAATACATTTTCTCAAAATACCACATTCCCGAAATACCTCGTCAAATCAACGTGGTAATGATACCTAAATCTCAAATTAACAACATTAATGAGTGTTGTAATTATCCTAAATTATCTTTAGTTCCAGCGAACTGTTAAAAATAATTGATAATGACGACAAAGGTTATTAAATTGGCCTTGAGACGTTAATCGTGGTGGTGGTCTTAACTTAAGTATATTTCAAAAATAAGTCCTATTGGCAATCGTCTTTTGATAAAACATTTTATCTTTTAAAATCTAGTTATTTTGGGACTTCAGCAATATAAATAGTACATTACGATACAAGTACGGAAAATAGGAAATTTGCAATAAGTGGAGATAAACTAAAACACCGTGTTTTAAATCGAGACGTGTAGCGAATTACCTATTCGCACATGCATTATAGAACGTTTACAGTACATAATATATGGTTAAAGGGCCATAATATACCTACTGTAAAACGTTCTGCGATACATGTGCGAATAGGTTTTTAACATGGTTACGTAATGTGCAAATTACCGCACTAGTACGGTAAAGTAGTGAAAAAGTCATTATGATATTCGACCATTTTAAGAAGGAAATAATTTGACATTTAGGCCTTTCGGGACTATGTTGTATTGAAATTTCGGACAAACAAAGACAATGGCATTATCTTGGCGTTATGATATTTAGATACAATGAAACCAAAAACGGCTTCTTTTTCATACATTACTTACACAACTAAAACGCCCATAGAAAACATCAGCGCTAGTTGGCAAAGATTTGCGCTATACTCTGTATCTTTAGGTATTTCAATAAAAGTAAACAAAATCTACCTTCAAATAGCTCCTTAAGCCAGTAGAGGGTAGATGAAAACATTACATGATCAAATAATGTAGGTTAAAGTCAGGTCGTTCAGTGACAGATCCAGGCGGTTTTGTATTTGGTTGGTTAACCAATAAATGTAACAACTACCCGAAAATGTACAAATTGTTTGTTTACTTTTATTTAAATACCTAAGATACAGAGTATACGTACCGTTGATTATTTCTGCACATTGCGGATAACCAGACATCGCTACCGTAGACGCTGTCTCGGCAAATTTTGATTGCGCGTTACGCTGAATGTATTATATCCGTCTGTGTACTTACCGAAGCACGAACAAGCGGTTCTATAGATGTGTTAAAAGTACTTTGTCGAGGCGGGGAAGGAGGCAATTTCTAGCAGAGTATTAATTCAGAGTTTTTGAAATTCAGTTTAAGCGGATGATCTTGAGACTTATTTTTTTTAAACAAAGTAAGCAAAGTAAAAAGCTAGTTTCAACCTCCGTACTCCATAAACAATGGATTTGTTGTCGCTAAAATCGGTAATGCCATTTTTTTTAATTTGTGACTTATGGTGAAATCCAGGTGCCAAAATTTATAATAAATTATCTGAGGTAACAAAAAAATTGAACACTGAAAGACGCTTTACACGTGAACTCAAAAGGTTTTGCACGAGAAAAACATATTAGTCTATATTCTGTAAAATTTCCAGGAATTCTGGATGAATGACTCAATATTATCGAAACCATACAATTAATGTATATATATATGCTAAGCTATCAGTTTGTAATTGTTTCAATTGACATTTTAATCTTTATAATTAAATTAAATTAAATTAATATGCTTAAATTAATTTATGTTAGTTATTTTTATATTACTTATATCTAATTAACTTACATATATATAATATATTGACTTACGTAACTATAAATGTAGTACCACAACACATGACCCTCTACTAATATCTCTATTAATCTAAAAATAAGACACGTAATACATTGTTATTGATATTAGTGTCAAATTGTATGTTACTTTTTCTTTGTCTCTTGTCAATTTTCTTTTTCTCTTGTTATTTGTTTGTGTCACAAAGCATGTAAGTTGTGGTTGAATAAAGATTTTATCTATCTATCTATCTATCTATCTAGTATTAATTTAATTATTGTTTTGCTCATATGATTGTAATCTTTTTTTTAATAAGACGATGTACAATTACTACAAATACATTATATTATATTATGTTCTATTCTATTCTATAAACTATACACTTGGTGGCTTAATTTATAACCCATGTCTTATGAGAACCAAGAACTGAACAATTATTATAGTGTGTATTTTTTATATAACCGCAAACTTAAACTAGACGTAGGCTTTAGTGTTATAAAACAATTCTGAAAGATCCTTTTAGTTTAGTCTTCACTACCAGTGCATAATTAATATTTGTTTTTTTTTTCGAGCGGCAATGTATTTCGTACATCATGATCACTTGTGACAGTTGTGACGTCGCGTCATTAATGAGACGATTCGAGTTAAAACAAAATAGTGATACATTGCTTGCTGAATTATTTTGTATGAAAAAATAAAAGGCATCCATTTTAATACATCTTATGAAAGTGTGTTAATTACAGTCTAAACTAACTGACCTTTGATTATGTGGTCGTATAAAAAATACACGATATACATCGTACTAAAACACTTTATTTATGTATTTATTTATTTATTACAAATATACTTGATAGGTAATATTAGATACATATAATCTATATTATACTTATTAATCCTATCGTAGAGTAAAATAAAAAAAATAAGCACAGTCTGGGCCTTGTATGGCTAAGTTATTGCACAAATCCAAAACAAACTAAAAAACAAGTAAAAGTAATTTCCGTTCTCGAGAACTAAGTTTATAGATTATCCAATCACAAAACTAAATTAGGATCTCGGCTCGGATCGGATAGGTATTTAGTTGGGACGAACCCACTTTCTATCTTTAAAGGAAGCTTTCATTTGCATCCGGTACTTTTTTCACGGTAACTGAACTTTAATTAAAAACAGAATTATCTAGAATCGAGCGCACACGCTTATGGGGATATTTACACTGGCTGCAACAATAACGGTAGAGCCTTTCATCCGATAATTCAAAATTGAACAAATGGATATTTTACAAAAAAATGTGGCTGACTCTAAATAAAATATAACATAAACTTGCGTTTTTTAAACAGACTTCAAATATTAATATTGGTTCCTCTATCCAATTTATTTGTGTATTTTTCTGTTCATTACATTGTTTGTAAACTATGTGAGGTAGGTATGCAATCAAGAGTAGTATATTGCAATATTGCTGTGCTTCCATTATACTTTACCTGCGTATTTTTCCATGCAATTAATATACCTACCCTCTCAGCGCGAAATTAAATATGCAAATGAATAGGACAAACATCACCATTAGAACAAGACTCGTCGGATCGAACGGCTTCCTAGCCTATTCGATAGCAGTAACCCTGCCAACGAAGCAGGAGGTCCCGGGTTCAGATCCTGGTAAAGTCATTTATTTGTCTATCCATCACAGATATTTGTTCCTGAGTTATGGATGTTTTCTATGTATACAGCATGTTATTTTGGTACGAACGTACGAACACACTTTCATAGTTTTTTTTTTTTAAATAGACGACATTTTAATATAAATAATTCAGCGAGCAATCAATATAAAATAATTCACTACTTTGTTTTTTAACACTCAAAACGTCACATTAATGACGCGACGTCACAACTGTGTCGTTCTCGAGAGCGTTCTCCGTTTACTATGGGGAATGTTCTCGCGCGGAAACATTCCCCATCCAAAACGGAAAACGTTCTCGAGAACGGCGCAACTATTTTGCAAGTGATCCCATTTACGAAATACATTACCGCTAGAAAAATGTTTTAAAATTAATTATGCTGTTATGGTTAAGAGTAAATTAAAATTTTCTTTCAAAATCATTTTTATATCACTAAAACCTATTTTTATATCACTAAAACCTACGTCTCGTTTAAGATTGGGGTTACATCAAAAATACACGCAGTATAGTATAGGTATTTACCTAGCATAAGTAATTTTAGGTATTTATGTATTTATGTATCGTCATCTAGTATAAAGCCTCATTATTAAGCTTGTGTATGTTGTGTCGATTTGTGTAAAACTGTCCCATAAAATTCATTTATTTATCGGACATCTCAGAAAAATATGACCATACCTATTAAATGTCCGGCAGTGGACGGAGTATTGGTGCCGTTGGTGGCTGCAGTGTACTATCTATCGGTGGCGGTGTCTCCCGGGACGACCCTGGGTTTAATACAAGCCGACTAAGAATGTGTTGTGATACTTACACATAGTATGGAGTTGTGAAGTTTTTCCGTGTTGGGAAAATTTATTTAATTTAATTTAGTTTATTGAAACAAAGGTTTTTATTGACAAGTTACATTCTACAATTGTATAATATGAATAGTTTGCAGGCATCGATTTTCATAGCATCCTATTAATAAAATAATCTTGTGAAGAGTAAACCAAATCAAAAGCCCTAAAAATTGAGACTAATAAAAACAGCACGTTAGGTTTTAAAGTTTTTTTTTTTTGCAAGACGCTTTTGTATAGTGATGGGTTATATAAGGAATTGAGGGAACTCCTAAAATTTTACAAGAATACTTATAGCAATCTTCTTATTTTCATTTTAAAACCAAGCATTTACATTTGCATTAAATGGTGTCATTTGGTGAAATTGAACTTCAGTAAAGACCAGAATGGGACTTCTCCATAACAACTATTTTACATCTTGGGACTAAGTGTAGTCTTTATGAGATACACCATTATAGTTTTTTTATTATTATTATTATTCAATTCAATCAGTCTTAGTTGATCCTAACCTACGTCAGTATTAAAAAAAAACATAGATTTTCTCCTATGTTTCCACAACAAAGGACAGTCAAGCTAATTTGCTATCATATTTAAGATACTATTACAGCTCCCACGTACCCTGCTTAAAAGGGAGGCCGTTTTCTTGCGCCAGATTGCGTGGAAGCTATCTGTCCTCGTCTCAGCAAACATAGCCGACGCGCTGCAGTATCGTGGAAACCGTAGTAGCACCCTAAATGCGTTGTTATACTCAAGATTCGGAAACGGTTTAAAAAATAGCGGTAAATACCGGTTCATTTCGGTTTTACTCTGAATTTTCATAAGAACGCGAACTTTTAAGAACTTTATTGTAACCTGAGCGACGAAACGGCCGACCTGGAGGTGTACCGCGTAAACGAAGACACCGACATAAAAGAAAACCGGTTTTTATTGTTCTAAACCGGTTAATCTGCCAAGAACTTTATGGAAATAAATAAATATTATCGGACATTATTACACAAATTGACTACGTCCCACAGTAAGCTCAATAAGGCGTGTGTTTTGGGAACTTAGACAATGATATATATAATATATAAATATTTATAAATACTTAAATACATAGAAAACAAATATCCATGCTCATCACACAAATACATACCCTTACCAGGATTTGAACCCGGGACCATCAGCTTCGTAGGCAGGGTCACTACCCACTAGGCTAAACCGGTCGTCAAAAAATGGTCTCCTAAAAACCGGTTTAAAAATAACGGTTCTACGAATTAAACTGAAATTAAAAGGTTTGCGCCTTTATTTTTTTACTTAATTTAACTGGTTTCCGAGTTGTACTAATAATTTTAAAATACTTTCTAAAAGGAAGGTGCGAAACTAAAAACAGCATTGTTCCATGTACTGGAAAAACCTTACTCAATAGCAACAACTTTATACGAACCTCTCTTTACGGCCTAGAAGAGTCGTTTTGCATATTATTCCTTTATTACCAGGATTCATATGCAAATATTCAAGAGTTCCCGAAGGGGCCTTAGCCCTGGCCCTAAAGGTTCTCGCTGTTCGCGGATTTAAATGCTTGTAAACTTCCCGTGGATTTCTGTAAATAATAAAACTAGTTTAGCTTGGATTTTATATGCGAGTGTAAATACAAGTAAGTAATTGACGCCAGTATAACATAAATATATGGAAAAAAAATAAACCAGTACCTCTAGTGTAAATTTATTCGATGGCGTATTAACGTGACGTACGCGTTTGCGTTAAGTCTCATTTTGTATGGGATTTTGAGTTTCCAAAACGTTCCGCTTGGCGCGCTGTCTAAATCCCACACTAAATGAGACTTAACGCAAACGCGTACGTTACGTTTCAAAATCGAATAAATTTACACTAGGGGCTGATATGAATTTTAAAATAGTGTAAGTAGTAAAGTTGTGTAAATAGTTATTTGTTTCTTAGTCAAGGGTTTCGAGGCACGAGGGTTAAACGAACTTTCCTACCGAGTAAAACCAAATTTTTCACATACCAACGCGAGGGAAATACTAAATGTAAAATATTACAAATTAAATCTAAATGAATGGTATTAAATAATAAAATATATATCATTCAATGTCATCACTTAAATAGTACATTTCGATGCTAGTGTGGAAACTATGTCATTACTTCACGAGCACCGAGATATGTTGCCACGAGCCATAGGAGATCGAACGACGTTTTTAGGGTTCCGTAGTCAACTAGGAACCCTTATAGTTTCGCCATGTCCGTCTGTCTGTCTGTCTGTCTGTCTGTCCGAGGCTTAGCTCCGTGGTCGTTAGTGCTAGAAAGCTGAAATTCGGCTTGGATATATAAATCAATAAAGCCGACAAAGTTGTACAATAAAATCTAAAAATTTAATTTTTTTGAGGGTACCTCCCCTACACGTAAAGTGGGGGTGATTTTTTTTTTTTTCTTCAACCCTACAGTGTGGGGTATCGTTGGAAAGGTCTTTCAAAACTAATAGGCGTCTTCAAAAAACATTTTTTTGATAAAGTGAATATATTCGGAGATAATCGCTCCGAAAGAAAAAAAAATTGTGTCCCCCCTCTCTAACTTTTGAACCATAGTTCCAAAAATTATGAAAAAAATCGTGGAAGTAGAGCTTAAGAAAGACATTAAATGAAAACTATAGCGGATATGATCAGTTTAGCTGTTTTTGAGTTATCGCAAAAAGTTCCCCCTTCATAGTAAAAAGACTTACTTTACCTAATTAGGTACTGATTATGTGCCTATTTGTTTAACTCGCGTGAAAGGTACCGTTTCATCCCTTGGTTAACAATTTACTATACTTTAAGCTCCAGTGTAGCTTATTGTGACGGAAGAGTAACTACGGAACCCTACACTGAGCGTGGCCCGACATGCTCTTGGCCGGTTTTTTTAATATAGTTGCGAAAAAATAAGAAAAATAACATGTATTATAAACACACGTAGAAAAACAATACTTTTTTATGCATGTTATATGCATACAGAAACAATTGTAAATATAAAATATTATACTATTATTACCTAAGTATCGTTATTTACGATTATTTGTGTATCGTATATTTAAATTGTATGAAAACAATATCGAATGTTGCCTTTGGAAACTGAAAACATTCTTCCAGTAAGAAAAAACGCCTCTGCTTTGACAGGCGTTTCGGCAGCTATTCCGTTCCATTCAGACAACTTATTAAGAACGGTTTTCCAATATTCAATATTAAAAAATAAACATGTTATAATGATGAAGAGGTAAAAGTAATAAAATATGAAATATACTTATATTTATTATTTTTACATTAACAGTAGGTTTTTATGTTGATTACGACTTTTAAAGGAAATTAACATTAACACTCATCATGTAGTCAATAAGTAGTCATGAATTGGAACAAGTGGAAAACTAAAAAGCACTAGTTCGCGAAATTCAACTTTCCGCACGCTAAACAGCTACGTAAAGTAGCACTTTTTGAACAACTGTATTAAAAAATCAATTTCAACAGCCAACAATTCAAAATTTGCATCTAATTACTTTGCCACTCTAAAATACAACTTCCTCATCGGTTTTTGACGAATAAAGATATCTTTTACGAGCGGATTTGGTGAAAAAGCTAAAAGGAATTTACATGGGGGCAAAGGTATTGTTTAACCGCTCGTACTAATTTGATACCCGAGCAAGCGAAAGATTCTAAAATAGAACCACGAGCTTAAGCTTCGAGAAGTGGAATATTGACCGTTGCGAGGGTTTCAAGGCTCGAGGGTTAAACAAAATTTTTACTCCGAGTGAAAAAAATAATTTCTCACCAACGCGAGGAAAATACTATTATGAAATACCTAAAAAATACACCATATCAAAGCCAAAAAAATGAACGTAATAAAAAATATCTCATTCAAAATCACCATTGAAAAGTCAATTCTATCAACTAACTTAAAGGGAACAACTCAATTTTTGCATCTGATTACGTTGCCCCACATGTGGATAAAATGCAACTTTTGAACAATCAAGGAGGCCTTTACCAGTTGGTACCACACCAACTTACTTAATAAGTAAGAATCTTACTTTTAGGTACTTTAAAAATATCTTTTCATTTGAGAACAATAAAGCAGGCTGCGCCGCGAGCGAGCCACCACCCATTAAACGTTCTCAAGCGACACCCCAGGGTTGGCAGGTACTAAGAAACTATAAGTAAAATCGTCGGGTGAGAATACGTTTGTGCCATTGGTTTGCGGGAGAGCGAAGGGAACCAAAACAAAATGTTTTCTAAAAGTTTTATATTTGGAAATATTCAACTTATTCATAATTTAGGCACATATGTTTATTATTTATAGTACCATACAAATATATATTTTTATACTACATCGGTGGCAAACAAGCATACGGTCCGCCTGATGGTAAGCAGTTTCCGTAGCCTATGTACGCCTGCAACTCCAGAGGAGTTACATGCGCGTTGCCGACCCTAAACCCCCCTCGCCCTCGTTGAGCTCTGGCAACCTTACTTACCGGCAGGAACACAACACTATGAGTAGGGTCTAGTGTTATTTGGCTGCGGTTTTCTGTAAGGTGGAGGTACTTCCCCAGTTGGGCTCTGCTCTGGATCTGGAATGAGATCCGCTGTGCTGTGCCCTACCACACAAAGCGAGATGACATTCACAATGGCCATACCTCTCTTTTAGACGTAGTTTACATACAGAAGTTGTATTTTACATAAATATAGTACAGAAGTTGTATTTTAATGCCGACTTGTAATGAAAATATCTACAAACCAAACGTATTTACTCTTGTATAGGTATTTGTTTTGAATTTATTTATAATTTTAGGTGTTTACAGAAATATTATGTGCATCGGTACAATTCGGTCTTAAAATTCAAGGGCTGAAGTTACAAAACGAGACGAATACGATTTTGAAAAGAATTATGTAACTGTTGCATAAAATACTATTATTACAAGCGAAGTTAATATAAAAGTGTGTTAAAATAGTGAAACACTCCATTGTGACAACCCTGGGGACGACACGATAGATACGTGGCTCCGTTGCAGCGAAACACTGTCATTTATATTTGAAAGTGACGTAATCATTTTCAAATTAAACGGGAACATTTTGTGCAATATTATCCAGGGACTGTTGTAAAGATGAATCGCTCATGAAGTTTTAAATACGGGGTCTTTAGAATATGTTAGTATGTAAATGGTTTTATTTTGATATAATTATATACAGTCAAGGTAATAAATAAAAACTTGGACATAATTTATCAGTAGAAACGGTGGAAAACTTGAAAAACGTAGGCGCCACCATAAAATATTAAGATTATATTTGTACCTACCTACACTACACTTTCATCAATGTATAAAAAGAAAGTCAAAGAGAGGCCGAAGAACTTAATATTTGAAGTAAAACTTCTTACGGCGGGGGAATTGAGTATGAAACGTCACATTCATTTAATTAAAATTTAAAAAATTAAAGACCCCTACGCAATATGAGCTGATACTTCTCAAACTGGATATGAGCGACTGGACTGGACATAGCTAAGAATAGTCATAAGGAAACTAGGTTTCACGTAAAAAAAACTGCATCAAAATCGGTCCATCCGCTACGATCCCACAGACAGACAGACAGACAGACAGACATTGGCGTTAAATATATAACACTCCTGTTATTGCATCGGGGTAAAACAAATGTAGAAACCTAAATGACGTTAATAGAAATACAGAAGTTTTTATTTTTGACATTTCTTCAGAATTATTATTTTATTGTTTTCGGTTTAACAATCAAACTTCCCCAAATCTAAACGTTGTCCCAATCAATGCTTCATCGCGTAACCAAGAATCTAATTATTAATATATTCTATTCATTTAGGTACCCTTCCAGTACAAGATATACCAAAGTATAAAAAATATCGCGGGAATTATATCAATTAAACAATAACAATAAAATTATCGCGCACTCAATGTGTGACAATGCTCACCAATCGCAAGCTTTGCATTTGCACCAATCAGAGCGCTTTAAATTTGTAATGTAATCCAGCTCAGAGATTAAACGCGCCCGTAAATAAATACACAATCACAAACGATAAAAGTCTTAAAACAGTTCTATCTGGAAACGCTTACGACTTTTTGAAATTAATGGCCTGATAAATAAATGCTTTAATTTCAGATCGAAAGGGTACAATTTGTTTGTTGTACGCGTGTACTTATGCCGTTTTAAATATTGTACAAAATGCGATTGCTGGATTAAAAGACAACGGTTCATTAGGTAGAACTGTGCATCGGGAGGCTTGTTTTAATTTCCTACCTTAACGATATTGTTAATGAAATTGTTTTAAAACACATTGACACGATAAAACAGGGGATTTTCGATGCTTTTTGCATGGAGCAAAAGTGATAGGAAGTGGTTATTTTGCGGTCCAAAAACCAGAAAGTTACGTGGCCATGGGTAGGTGGATAGGTGTACAGTAACTACTATACGTCCATCATACACTCTCCGTAGATACTACGACTAGGCTGGCGAAGTCGAGCGAGGCCGTACGAACCGCATGATGCAGTCAATGCGTTCTTGCGTCAAATTAGGCATTAGGATGCAAGCGGATAGTCCTATTTCAGATCAGATGAGATTAATACAGGATTGTTGAGCTCAACAGCACAATGAATTAACATTTAGCACCACGAGACCAAGACACGATTTGTTTTTATGGGAAAAGAACATACGAACTGCCTTGCACTTACCTATATAGGTACATATATATGTATATAGGAGATGTCTCCAGAGTGTTAACTTGTGCATTGTCGACTCTAACCACGTGTACTTATTGTTTCTTTTTGGTGACTCATGCGAATGGCTAAAGATAAAACTCACTTTTACCAAATTTCTCAACAAACAGTGCAAAAGAAAATCGTATTTTCCCTAGTGATGTACATTTTGTCATGTTTACTTTCGTACATAAAAATATTTACAAAGTTCTCAGAATTTCATGTTTACATTCAACTGTGCCAGGTAATATATTTCGGACAATTTGGGAGTGGAGAACGCGGCTGTAACTTTCATCACTTACAGAGCACTTGTCTCAAACTGACTAGTGACATCGTGATCACGTAGATATTAAGGATTTTAAGGGCCGATTTTTCAAGTGGCGGCCCACCACTCACGGGTCAATGCGAAAACCAGTAAACTGTCGGCCTCCAGAAAGTGGTTACTGAGGTGTGGCCGTATTTAGGGCAAAATTGAATTGAAGGAATTTTCTAGCGCAATTCTAGGTAGCAAATAAGACAAGGATAACATATAGCAAGAAAAACAATAACGCTTGGTGTAAAATTTGTTAGTAAGGGCCGTTTATCCGAGAGCGACCGCCTAGTCAGAGTTCTGTCTTGATTTGACAGAGGTTGTTTTGTAAATATAATTGTATAGCAGGTCCTTTTGTATGACTTAACCTTAGAAGTTTAAGCCTTACTTAGAAAATTAAATAGCAATTACCTCCAATCATAACTTTGTTTTCTGGTAGAGGTGGTAGTACTCATTTTTAATAAGGAAACTGGAAAACTGTTGCTAAGTTTGATTAGGTGTGGGGAAATGCATAAACATTACAATAATTAAATTGTTCTATTCGAATATCGTATTTAATGCTGATTCCAGCGATATATGGCTCAATAGGTATATACTTTTATACATCGATAAGCAATCATTGAATTTGTAATATTCTCTAAACCCAACACTGGTAACTGGGCCTCGCCACTTGACTAGTTTTCACGTTTTCGCTGCCGCCACTTGGAGGGATAACCTATTCCAACGAAATAAGTTATGAGAATGACACATAAGAATCCTGATATCGATAGAATAAACCCTATCCGTCTGTTTAACTGGGGACGGAAAAATCGGCTCTAAGTTATACTTACGCTGGGTTGCCTTGGGCAATACACTCGTAATGGCATGGGAATGTCAGGACTAGGTAGCAAAGCTCGCCAGGGCATTTTCCCTCCAATTACGAAGCGGGCTCGTTTGCGATGCTTCTGCCACTACACTTCAGATTTCAACCTGTGCATGTTTGACAAAATATCCAGCTCTCGGCAAGACGCAAATTGAAACGTTGTAGGAAGTTTGGTTTACGGACTTGTAACTATTTTCGTATAAGTACACACTAATACTTGTTAACTTCGAAGAGTTTTTCTAGAAAAGGATTAATAAAAATCTTCAGTTCCGCATTTAAATGCATTTATTATCAGTATGGAATACTAAATGCATGACGTTACTAGATATTTTAATTTTATTCTAGAAATGTTATACATAAAATATATCATTGTTTCGCCTAACGAGCACAAGAAATAATTCCGTTTGAAATTATCTACATTTAGTATACATATCAAAATGTCGAATCACATTTTTAATAATATTTGAATATAAAGCAGCAGAGCGTGTAGTTACTGTCACGGAAGAGTATTGTTTGACAGAGTATAGATAGGTGCGACGACGAGCGAAGCGAGGAGGAGCGTGTTAGGTGAACTGCGAGCTAATTGAACTTTTTTTATTGATTTTTATTACGTACGTTTACGTTTATTAGTTTGTTACTTTTTTAGATTATTGTTGATTATGGTTGTTATATATTTTTAAAGTTATATTAATTCAACATTATATTACGTGAATTTTATCATAAATGATAGTATACTTAAAGGGTGTTATTGATCATGAAATTATATTTTTCGTTGTTATTCGTTATAATCGTTATTCTTAGTGAATATTATACTATTAGAGTTTATATGTTCTATGGAATATACCATAAGTACGTAGGTATATGTTTCATTACTTACCCTTAAAGTTTATTCTAGACGCAATGTATTGCAAATTTTGTTATATTTAAAGCGTGACAAGCAACGTCAAACACACTGATGACAGCGTACACTGAAAATAACATTTAATTTATATAAAAAAGAAAAACCTAAAGATTTTATATTTTTTCTAAATTGATAGTCAAACGTTATATTATATCGTTTGAGGAGTAAAATATATGGTAGAGTTATTTGCTCGTGTTACAGGAAACACCCATACATAGAAAACACCCATGACTCAGGAACAAATATCTGTGTTCATCACACAAACGAATGCCCTTACCGGGATTCGAACCCACAACCATCGGCTTCATAGGCAGGGTCACTACCCACTAGGCCAGAGCGGTCGTCAAATTCGAAATTCGAATTTACATTTCCGATATTAAAATGATGTCATTTTGTTATCATTCACGTACCGCGTAGCTTTCTTGTTCGTATTGTACGAACTATTACAAAATACACATGTTGCATAAGAGAAAATACACATAAGTTAAATACATTATAAGTTGTTTTAGTGTTAAGGTACAATAAGTTTGTGACGATGCTTCTGCGGATTACATTTGTGTTTTGACGAAGCATGTGGCGGATTGCATTTGTATTTGCATGTTAGTATAAATTGATCAATAAAATTGTAATTATACTTTTTTTAACATCAAGTTGACATCGGAATATAAGATCCAATTGGCCTCACTGTGCTATTGGCCTCATCGCCGTAGTCGTTACGAAAGTACCAAAATTATACTAAACATATGACTAAAGTTATTTAGGTATTAACATCTGATATATACTGCTATAAGTACTACTCGCGTTCACGAAAGAGGTAAACATTTTCTAATTCCTCTTCTACGTTTAACAGTTTCATTTCTCATCCAAAACAAAGCTAACAGATTCACAGACGCGTAAAATAAACCCACATTCCTACCGTTAAAACCGAACCGATATAAAATTAAGTCAACAAGTAACTTCGTAAAATTATTCATAGAAAAAGATCGAGAGGTGCAAAGTGGGGGTTGCAAAGGGAAAAGAAAGGGAAAAAATGGCGTCATGAATTGGAAATGTAATTTGGTCCGGTGCGTATGAGAGCGGCAATTGTTTTGGAGGTATCGCCAACGATTTCAGTGATAAACGCAACACCAAGATGGCGGGATTCAATTTCGAACGGAGACATGTTTATCAGCGAGTAAACGTTTTTTGAAGTCTCGATAGACGGGGTGAGATAGAAACCACTTTTTTTAGTTCGCTACTAGTTCTTTTGGTTTCTTCTGTATTTTTGCATCTAAGATTCATTAACTTTTATGGATTTTTTATTGATAGGACGATTTAAACATAAGTACTTTATTTTGAACAAAAAAAAACATACTTTAAAAAATAAAAAAATCCGTTAGATTGAACTTTGCCTAGACAGGGATAAAATTATTTTTAGTATTTAGTCGAATAAAACGTGTTTAGTTATAATTAACGGACGAACTATCGCCTGCGGTATTTCTGGACCGGATACGACCATTAAACCTCCAAGTAAAGAGCGTACTCCCATCTTAAAGGCTGCCAACGCACTTACAACCCCTCGGGTGTCTATGGGCGACGCCGACGGTAATCGCTTACCATCAGGCGATTCATCAGCTAACATATATCATAAAAAAGTAAAACATGATATGTATTTCAATCCCTACAAGCTCCGCCGTAGCCGTATGACTTTAGTTTGACCCAACAAAAACAACAAAATACGAGCATACATTGATCCTATGTCCTTATAACGGGGTTAGATAGAAAACGACTAAAGTTTGCTTTTCTTAGCCGTACACAACAATATCCTTTATAGCTAGATAAGTTTTCAGATATGATGTTTGTTTTGTTATCAACATTCAAACGATAGACAATGTCTTAACGTTACGATAAGTTGTGTCTGTATGAGCTGTACAATTTGGTAACACGACCATCGGCGTCTCTCCAGTACCATGTCGTCATATGGGCACGGAGACGTGGCGAAGAGTAAACATAGAGGGGACAAGACATTTTTCATCACACTTGCTCTTAAAAGATCTTATTTCATGAAGGCCTACATATATTGTTTCCGCGGGAGTTATGGATTATTATTCTATCACTAATTCATACAAACCAAGTGGCGTAAATGAGTCTTGCTTGTAAAATACTGACGTTTATAATTTAGTATTATTGTTTATGTTTAAAAGTATTAAATTAAATTAATTTAATAGCCGTTTAAAACAATTTCACATAATTTTCCATCGTGGCTGAATGCCGTAGTAGGTCTGTGCCTTCGGCGCCTAACCTGTCTAGAAATGACAATACGGCTGACGAATGTTTGATATGTCACCGTATTTAAGAATTATTTCGCCTAAAATTTAGTTTTTTTTTTCGCAATTGTGAAGAAAACATTATGTGTAACATCGGGGGTAAGAATATTGCAAACTCAGGTCTTTAATTCCCTCCAGCCTGCGGCTATCGGAAATTACCACCCTCGTTTTCAAAATGATACTTACCACCTCGTTGTACAGTGTACTAAGGTGACATTCGGAGGGCGACTGCGGTAGCGTTGCAGCGTTGTTGCTGCGGCGTTGATAAAATGAGTGACGGATTAAACGTTCTAATCGCGACAGCAAAGGGGAATTGTCAGCGACATCACTGCGGCAATACCGCTAGTCAAGAGCTACATTACAGCTGTCGCCATCCAAATGTAACCTATTCTCGCTTGTTACTTTGATTCTTGGGGTTACTATGATACAAAACACAATTGAAGTTTAACCTTCAGTTATACACAATTTCTTAATGAAACTTTTGACTTTATTTTTTATTGGCTGCATTTAACGTTTTTGTCAGTGTGAGGATCGCAGTGATGAGGTTAAACCACGTTGATCAATGGAAATTAATATTATAATTTAATAGCTTGTATAAGTTCTGAAGTGCAATTTGCAGTATAGTTTATGTATATATTCACTGTATCAGGCATGAAGGAGCAAGCAGGAGGTATAAGCTTATAACATTAATTTTTATTGCAAATTATTATCTAGGCGGCCATTTGTTTTTTATTTATTTATACCATGGGGTGACTTTGATCAAGCGATGAGGGGTGAGGGGTTACTTAGATCTCAAGCTAAATTTGAATGTCACTAAAAGTTTAATTTTTTTTTAATTTAAGTGAAATTAAAAAGTTCATCTTAGTTACTTTCAATTTTGAAATTGATCAATTTAACCGCGTTTTCTGAACTCTATTCATTATTGAACAGTAACATGTTGAGCGCTGGGATTTTTCCCTTATTGTATGAAAAATTTACCGGAAACTGGTTAGGCAAAGTATCGCTTCTGTTTTACTTAATTTAATCTTTGCCAGAGACGAGGGGGACAATCTCCCCGTAAAACACGCTTTTTACCGCGTTATTATACGACTAAAACTGCAGACTAAGGGCTCAAATAAGTGTGAAAAGTACCTTCTTTTCGTTTAGTTTTGAAGGTAGCGGATGGTTACTGTGATTGCTTGGGTATTTTCAGTTCTCGTAATTGTTTTTATTGGTTTAGGCCATGTATGTGTTAAGATAATGGAATGTCGTCGGGTGAGAATACGTTTGTGCCACACGCCATTGGTTTGCAGGAAAGCGAAAATAATCCAAAAATATATTTTCCGACAAGTTTTATATTTAGGAAATATTCAACTTGTTAATTATTTAGGAATATACGTTTACTATTTATAGTAACCACGAAATAAAAGCATTTTTATTATTGCCATAGGTATCCGTTTTTGATGAGTAAATGTTAAACGTGCTTACAATGTATGACATGACTAATTACCGGCAATGTAACCCATTTCTCACAAAACATAAAGATTATGATTACCTACTTGTTCAATGTCATAATGACAACTCGTCTCAACTAATCAATTCGACTAACAGCTAGTCTGCGCATTTTAATATCGTGTTGGAATTACAAAGTAATAAAAATGCAAACGAACGAACTTGCCCGGTTCGCTTCCTGTAGAATCTGAAGCTTAATAAGCCTTTTAATAAAGGCGTCGACGTAAATTAAACAAAGTGTTGATGGGTTTGATTTGATTTAGAATATTGGTAAGAATGCGGTGTCTGTGTACTGGGCATTTTCCATAGTGATTTAATAGATCACTTTCGCAAATCGTCTTAGCGTATTATTTTGCACCTTGGGTGAACAGAGTAAACGAAAAATTTGTCTCAAATATGACAATGACGTAGAGGTGAATAAAGTTTATTTTTAGTTTACTTAATTGACCCGGGTGATTTGAGCTGGGTGAACAGAGTCAACTACAGGAAATTTTCACACTATTCCTTTCACATCAATAGCGTAGGTACTTTACCAGATAGTTAGCGATGTGACAGACAGACGAACGGACAGACAGAGTCATATATTTACCTTTTTGGTACAGAACGTCAAAACAAATATCACCGGTCGAAAAATCAGACATCGTGAGTATTGTGTGGTGACCGAGTACAAACAAAACGATAACCATAAAATGTAAAACATTCAAATTGATAAACAACATCAAGTGCGGGTATTTAGAAAAATTAATGAAGATGTTATTGACAATCTTAGCCAGTCTTGTGTGGACAATATTGTGTTCATGGTCCATGAGAAAGGTTAGAGATAATTTTAAAGCTTATTTGTATAAATAAATAAATGCTTATTATTGGACATTATTATGCAAAATTTACTAAGTTCCACAGTAAGGTCAATAAGGCTTGTGTTGTAGGTACTTAGACAACGATATATATAACATTCTTAAATATATACATAGACAACAGCCGGGACTCGGGAAAAAATATGCGTGCTCATCACACAAAAAAAGCCCTTACCAGGATTCGAACCAGAGACCTTCAGCTTCATAGGCAGGGTCACTAGTCACTACCCACTAGGTCAGACAGGTCCTCAAAGTATATAAATAATATATGAAAGTTTAAAACAGTGTTTAACATACTGTTTATTTACAACCATTGGACCCGGGTACGTCCTTAAACTACTACGTCCAAAAGAGAGGTATGGGAATTGTGAATGTCATCTCGCTTTGTGTGGTAAGGCACAACACAGCGGATGTCATTCCAGATCTAGAGCCGAGCCCAACTGGGGAAGTACCTCCACCTTACAAGAAATCGCAGCCAAATAACACTAGACCTTACTCAGAGTCGTGTTCCTGCCGGTGATTAAAGTTGCCAGAGCTCAACGAGGGTGCAGAGTGTTAGGGTCGGCAACGCGCATGTAACTCCTCTATAGGCTACGGAGACTGCTTACCATCAGGCGGGCCGTATGCTTGTTTGCCAACGACGTAGTATTATATTAAAAAACTACCATCTGATTCCTCACTTGAACCGCCGACCGACGTATTTTGCTAGTAAAAGCACGTAACTTATGTCGTTCTTTGCACACGCATGGCCCCATACATCATTAGCCGCCGGTTATAATTTATGACCGCGCCTGACCAATTTCACGCACGGCCGCGTTCCTATCCGGATATTATCCGGACAGATTAAGTTACCCGGGTACCCACCGGCCGGGTAGCGGAGAGGTGTCCTGAAATTTGCCGGATTCCATTGACGGGTTAAAATTTGCGACGACCTTTTTCGCGGAAAGTTTAAAAAGCTTTGGGTTTTTGTTTTTGATGTATTATGGGGTCGTTTGTCTGTTCGGTACAGTTATTTGTTTTATAAACACAGAGACAAACGATTGCAATTTTTTAAGGAATTCCACTGTTTCCTCGTGTACCTAAGTATGTTGAAATATAATGGTTATAGTCAAACCTGGACCCAATATATCCTGCATATGTTCTAAGATATTTTTGTCTAAGTAAACCTTCAGTTTTTAAGTCGCATGCCGCTAGGCCTCCAACGCTTTCAAAAATCGGTAACAATGCTATTCCAGTGAGGAGACACTAGAGCGTTCGGGCATTCTCGGCTCAGCATTGCTCCGAGCAATTATTAGGGTTGGCACAACTTGACGTCCCTTTGCGTGCACGACCACAGATAAGGCTACGACTTAAATTTTGACAACCCTAAATAGCCGAAAGGCATACATTAGAAAGAGACAGCATGATTTGTCCCTGAATCGCTGTCAAACTTCGGCTTTGTAGGAAGTGTATTTTCTGTGCGGTAGTACTATTATTGATGCTGTTGCTGTACCTTAAAAAACATTACAATTTACAGAACAAGCAAGCTCTTCTCATCGGTGCCGTGAACGTATTAGTCTTGATTAAGTTACTAGCACAGGTTAGGCGCGCATTTATCTTTTCTTGAGGGGCTGTTTACAACTCAAGTGAAGCATGCGGTTTTCTTTTATATTGAAGAAGTAGTAGCTACTTAAATAGGAGTTATTCTCTTATAATAATTTGAAAAAGCCCACCGAAAGCGCATAGCTGTATACATCAACGTGCGTAATCATATTGTCTTTAATGTTAATATTTGCTACGAAAGTAAAATAATCCTTGTAAGGAAATGGCGATGGATCGAACACACGCTCCGTAGACCGGACAACCACCTGTCCAAGCAGGGTCTCCGCTGGCAATCGACTGGCAGTAGGCGATTGGGACGGCCTCGTAGCACATGGAGGAGATCAGTTGAGAAGGAGGCTGGCTCAACTGGACTCGGCTGGAAAGAACTGGAAGTAGCCGCTCAGCCCGGATAGCCAACGTGCCTATCGTTCACGCTCCGTTGCGAACGAAACGCAACTGTCACAGTCGCACTAATTTAGAAGAGTGATAGAGAGAGATGACTACGCTACGCTACGGAGCGTTAACGATTGAAACGTTGGCTACGCGGCCAGGATCGCGACAACTGGAAAATTCTTTTGCGAGCCCTATGTCCCTAATGAGGGATAACAGGATTACATCACATCTCGAATGTAAAATAGTACTATTTCATCAGCCGTAAAAGTGTATGGCGACTTTATCAATGAATTCATTCATAATTTCTCCATGCAATTTCGCAGCTGACTGTACATTGTGCAACAAGGGATCAAAATAATATATTTATCTACACACATATCATAAACCCTCTATGATGCCTTCAAAATCCGTAAATAATGGCCAATATTACAATTACAATAAACTGTTTTGTTACAGCAAATTTCTTATCTGATAATGTAGTTATGGCTAAAATCGATTTGGTTATACATTCAAATTTCGAACATCTCTGAATAAAAAAACAATTCGATTTGCCCTCTATTCTAATATCAATGAAATGTCAATTGATTGTATGCATGTTAGTTTGTATCGAATGATACGGAAATAGGCCCCCACAGTTTGACTCTGAATTAAAAAAAAACTACGAATGCGTGACATGCGTGAAAAATGTTTTAATTTACCGCCATTTGAAGTACAGTTTATCTTTTAATTCATTTTAAGTATAAAATTAACATGTTTTGTGGTTTTTAAAGTAACTATGGCAAAAGTTTCGTGTAAAATGATCGATAAAAATATTTCGGTGACGCCACCACATATCCGCGAGGTCCGCCAAGAGGGCAACGATGCTCCGTTGGCTGTAATTTGGGTTAGTGAATATATCATAGAAAGTTTTAATATGTGTGTAGATAAAATAGTGTATGTAACTGTACATAATTAGGCATTAATACACTCGTGTAATCCTCTATTAAGAAACTCACTTCGTTCGTTTCTTAAACCCACACTCGTGTATTTTAATGCCTTTTATTATGTAGCAGTCACATAAACTACTATTACGGCGTAGGCGTTCTACTTTTTCCTAATCAAAACACGATACCTAATATGCCTTAAATGGTTCCCCACTATTTCCTGTATGTAAGGCAGTATCTTACCTGAGCGAATAACTCGCAAACGCGAAGCGGCGCGGCGCGGGTGAATTCAATCCTTTGATACCTATGGAAGTGTCCTACGTGGGCGATCTCCGAATGCCGTTGCGCCGCCGCGCCGCGCCGCGCCGCGTCGCGTCGCATTCGCGAGTCATCGCCCACGTAAGCCGCGCTGTAACTTGGGTGACGACGTAATATTTAATTATTTTATTCTTTATTGCGCAATACATGAAGGCACAAACGGCGGCCTTAATGCCGTAAACACGTTCGATGTCGGGGGACAATTATATGGTACCATCGAGCTGATACAGAAGGACGGTCTGACGATGGATACAGGAGGTGGCCGTAAGAACTTTGTAATAAATCAACGCAACCTATTGTTTGCATATTGTGTCATGTATTAGTTGCCAGTTGAAAGGTACAGTCAGCGATAAAAGCGATATTGTATCAAAAAATATTTTTTTGATTATATGTGACGTATTATTACATTATAAAACGAGACTTAATCGCGTAATAAGTTTTAATCTTCAGCCAATCTTCTCCGAGATCACAGAGTCGGAGGTAGATTTAAAACTTAATACGCGATTAAGACCCATTTTTATAATTTATGAATGCGTAAAAATCGTGAATGTTCAAATCAAATTCAGTTCAAATGTATGACATCGTGTCGTTAGGTCGTGATTGGGCATCGTGTCGTTAGGTGGTCAGTTCAAATGTATGACATCGTGTCGTTAGGTCGTGATTGTGCATCGTGTCGTTAGGTCGTCAGTTCAAATGTATGACATCGTGTCGTTAGGTCGTGATTGTGCATCGTGTCGTTAGGTCGTCAGTTCAAATGTATGACATCGTGTCGTTAGGTCGTGATTGTGCATCGTGTCGTTAGGTCGTCAGTTCAAATGTATGACACCGTGTCGTTAGGTCATGATTGGGCATCGATCGTGTCGTTAGGTCGTCAGTTCAAATGTATGCCATCGTGTCGTTAGGTCGTGATAGGGCTCTAGGTGTAAACGCGGCTGCAACACCAGCTCCAAATGATCTGATCTTTAACGAGCTTCGCTTAATGCTGATACATCGCCGATTCTAATAAGACGGATACCTCGTGGAACGTGGAACACGCTGCAATGTTCATTACCTGCTAAGTATAATCCAAACATTAGTAAACAGGTAACAGTAAGTATCTTCTGACAGGAGCACCATATCCCCGACGCTCAGCTTGGCAGCGTTGCTCTTCCATTTAGTTCTTTGCTGCATTTCTGATATGTAGTCGCGCTGCCATCGCTGCCAGAAATGCTGCTGTATTTTTTCCAGGCGTTCATAGCGTTGAAGATAGTTTTCTTTAGAGTCGCCCAAGTATTGCGCTGGTGGAGCAGTTAGCGGCCTTCCGATAAGAAAGTGTCCAGGGGATAGGGAAAGAAGGTCATTGGGACACGACGACAACGGACATAATGGACGACTATTTAAAATAGATTCCACTTGTGTAAATAAAGTAGAAATTTCCTCAAAGGTGAGGTGGCTATTACCGATAACGCGCTTTATATGATGTTTAGCCGATTTAACGCCGGCTTCCCATAGTCCACCAAAATGAGGAGTGTAAGCCGGAATGAATTTAAACATTATAAGGTTTTGGCTTGCAAAATCAAATAGAGGTTCTTGGTTTTGTTTGATAAATGACCCTAATTCCTTTGCGGCAGCTACAAAATTAGTCCCATTATCACTAAAAATTTCAGTGGGTCTACCTCGGCGCGCTATAAAGCGTCGAAGAGTCATAATGAATGCATCCTTAGTTAAATCACTAACGGCTTCGAGATGGATGCACTTGTAACGTAGACAGAAGAAAAAAAAATCCGAATCACTTTGATTTTGATGTCGATAGCTTCAGCATTATATTCTAGGTTTATAGGTTTTGCTTTTTTTTTTGTTGAATAAATTTTGAAAAAATGGAAAAACTTTCAAAAAGGAAAGTTTTTCATTGTGTCACTAACATACTAAAAAATTATGGAGAGTGAAAATTATTTAGAAGTGGAAAAACGTTTTCTGTTTTTGTATGGACGATCACGTATACCTCTTAAACGTAAAATACAATCTTATCCTTATTTTACAAATTGAATGAGAAATATTGGTCTAATTAAATAAGTAGCCGAACGCGATCCGTAAGTACAATGTTGTAAGCGCGCGATTGGGACCGGGCGAAGTGCATGGTGGGGGTAAGTAAAGCGATCCTAGCGCATAAGGTGGTAAAAATTAGAACTAACTGCGGATAGCGTCTTTAACATTTCGTACAAGTTATATGGCTCGAAATGAAACTTTAGTTTACGATTTCTCCTGAAATATTCATTTAAATTGTATGGTGTAAGTAACCATTGTAATCTGTATGAAATGCTTAATATAACTAACGTAATTTAATTTGATAATTGTTAATAATGTATGTGTAGAAGTTAAGAATGGGTATAGTAAGCTGTTATCCTTAAAAGATAGACATTTAACATCGCGGACTTTTTTGTAGACCTATGAATGAGAAACAAAACAACCCCACCATACATTGTGCTGTTATAGCTCAAACGGATTAGGCAGCGTTTTCGATTAAAGCTCTTAGCCAGCGTGAGTTTTATAAGATGTAGTGAATTGACGTTTTCCCCTAGACTTGCGGACGCTAGGTTGCGTGACAGTCGTGCACATAGCAAATCGGCTCGATTGAACTCCACTTTAACTAGGTTATACAGTTAAATATTTTTTATCTTCTGAACCTTGGGAATATTTTGAACCTCCATAATTTCCGTTTAGTATTTGCCATCCTTCGTCCCACACTTCTACACTAACTGTCGGAGCATGAACCACTCGAGACGCGATTCGGGTCCCGTTTGCATATGGCCTTCTGCCCACTGCCCACTGCCCACTGCCCACTCGAGGGCAGAGTGGACTAATGCATTTGTGATTGCACAGCCATTGTCGATAATGCGAATGGTGAGTTTGGGTTTGGGTACATACGTCGAGTACTTTGGGAAGACAGACATACAGATGAGTTTAAATACCTGCAGTAGTTGGTCAAATTATGCATCTGGAAAATCTGACTATACATACACAGAAAATAGCTTTGGGCGCAGCAAACAGAAATACAAATTATCAATAAACACAATTGTAAAACCAAAATCTTATACATTGTTTTTTTATGTATATTATCGGACTTGTGAGAGTTTCCTGTATCTTATCCTAAGATTGACGCCAGAATGTCCCTCCGGTACCATTTTTGTACCACTTCTATGGCAAACAAGCATATGGTTTACCTGAAGGTAAGCAACCACCGTAGCCCATGGACATCTGCAAGTCCAGGGGTGTTACATGCGCGTTGCCGACCCTTTAAAAACTTGTAACTACCTATTTTAATCTTACGAATAAATAAGTTTTTGAAAAAATTCCATTTTTGGTAGGTACAAGCTTTTATCGCTGACTGTAGTTTTCTTTCCACAGGCAACTCATACATATCGAGGTAATTCTAAAAGCCCCAAACACAATTAGGTTGCGTTGTTTTATCGTTCCTATGGCTACCTCCTGTCTCCAGCATCAGATCAGATCATCACCTCGATGGTACGATACTATTGCATTGTCACCCACCTTACATACGTATACAAATGTTCAGCTTCGTCGGAAACCGGGAAGTGGGTCAAATTTATCTTTCAAGATTCGACCTGTACAAACACACATTAGGTAGTTACATTGTAAGTTAAATGAAAGCTTGTTAAAACCAAACGACAAAGCCATTTCCAAAAGTTATTCTGTAACCTTCACAATAAGTTAAAAAAGAAATACTAATGCAAATAAATGGTGTTTTTGAGGCCTTTGTGGCTAATTCCGAAAGCCGGCGTATCCAAGTTCCCAACTCGCTAACTTGCTGTCGTATTGTGTGACTCTAATCAACTTCAAACGAGATGCTTGGGGAGCTTGCACAATGAGTTCATTCTGTACGTGGCGCGGGAAAGGTAGTAAGTAAGTAAATATTCTTTATTGTGCACCATACAGTTAAAAATAGACAGGAAATGAAAATACATTTAAAAGCTAGGTAACAGAGGCGTTCTTATCGCTAAGAAGCAATCTCTTACAGACAACCTTTCGGTAGTAGGAACCTATTAACTTACAACATTGAACGGGTAGTGCCGATATACATATAATTCAACAAAAAGAAGACGCAAACAAATCAACATACCTACATACATACAAACAAAGCAATACATATGTTATACAATCATAAATAAAGGCAAGTTAAGGCAGCGAAAGGTAATGAGTTTACAAAAGATTTTTGAAAATGGGAAGGGATTTAGCACGTATAATGTCTAATGGCAAAGCATTCCATAACCGAACAGCACGGAAAGTAAAAAGAGTTGCTATAAAATTTTGATGAAGAAGATGGTGGAGCAAGAAGAGAAGATGTTTCTCCGCACACCGGACAGAAGAAAGATAGTTGAAACGCTCTTTAAGATATAGAGGGGTTGAACAGAATACCTATTATAAAGAAGTACAAGAATATGAGAGTAATAGTAGTAGTATTGTCAAGCCAAGCAAAGGTAAAGTTTTTTTACTTTAGGAATTACAAATTCACTTATGCAGGAGTATCAGAGCATGCGTGTCGCCTTCATATTCGTGACCTCCAGCATTGTGGGCATACGAAGCGAGGAGAAAGATAATATATTCATGACATTGACTTAGCTGTGTTTCATTATTTCTTGCTCCTGGAGAAAATACTAAAAGAGGCCACTTAATTAGAAAAAATGGAACAAACTCTTGTGAAACAAGGCCACCAAAATGCATTTCGTGAATTGAAATGCTGCAAAATTAAAATTTTATTTTCCCTTTGCACGCTTTACGTCATAAACAAAAACTTCACTCACAGGCCAAGGTAACGGGCGCAAACGATGCTAATGTACCTAAACCTTACTTCAAAGTGTGCAGGTTACTTTGACGTACGCCATAGCACCCATAGCACTCATACTGTTCATTGCAGTGTGGGCACGACTTGTTACGACGCTTTTAAGTGTATTTAGCGTTTAAAAGGTTTACTAACCTTTTACTTTATCCTTAAGTTAAAGCCCCTAATTATTTGGAACCTAATACTACGATTGTTTTAGGATTTGTTTCATATCGTGTAAATGTAACCATAAAAACCCGTTTTTAGTGAAAACGCGTTTTCCCTAGTTAAAACTAGTTTTCCGTATCGCCTTAGTGAAACGCGTTTTCACTAGTTAAAACTAGTTTTCCGAGAGGTCTCGGTGAAAGTAATTATTCAAAGTTTACTAGTTTTCACTTAAATACTTAAGTGAAAACTAGTTTTGACGAGGGAAAACGCAATTCCACTAATAACGGGTTCTTATGGTAACATAAATAGGTACCGGTACCAGTGGGTGTAGAATTTCCTTTACAACCATATTGACGCAATCAGCCGCAGCGCGTCGCTGCCACGCGACAGTCCCAACGTATTTAAATTAACGGCCTTATTTATTGGACCTTCAGCTGTCTTGCTAAATTTGAATTATACGGAAGACAGAACTTGGAGAGGGGTACCCCGAAACCCCGATAGTCATTGCTTCGCTTGCAAAAAAAAGGAGCGCAGATGGATGCGTAATTTTAGTTACATTTTTTATGAGGCCAACTTGATTTAATCGTACTAATCGTGTACACAGTAGGTAACGAACAAGTGTCAGAGTGCCTACCGCCAAAAAGTTAACACATATCAGTGAAAGAATAAGGATCATAGTCAAATGGCGTTCTAAAAGTTATAATCATGTGTCGAAAGATGGCGGTAAAGTTACTGTGGCTACCAAGTTTTCGTTGACAATCCACCTCTATTTCAAATTCTCTTTGCTACCGCGAATATCGAAAAATAAAATGTCATTATCTGCCTCTCTATCACTCGAATATGCAAGAGCGTTGAGGCAGATAACGAAATTTTGAGTTTCGATGTTCGCAGTAGATCCTCAGTGTCATGTTTTTGCACGGTTGCATAAAGTTTTCACGATAGATAATTGAGTCAAACGTTACCAAGTCGGCTAGGTCCCTCACTCGTGCTATGCAATACCGATGCCGTGCTAAGAACGATGATCGATTAGCACTCGGTTCATGTGTTTGGCCGCAACTACTTCATCCAAGCCTTAGCCTTAGCTTTTTCTATGTATTTAAGTATTTATAAATATTTATATTATATATATATCGTTGTCTAAGTACCCTCAACACAAGCCTTATTGAGCTTACTGTGGGACTTAGTCAATTTGTGTAATAATGTCCTATAATATTTATTTTTTTATTTAGCACCGGTCAAACTAGAAAAAATGTTAACTAATTTTATTAAATTCGGAAATAGTATTTCAGTCGACAGTGTACCACATAAGGTCAGTTGCATAAACCCATCGGTAACTGATAAAGTGTTTACTATATTTTATTGTAAGGGATATTTTATAGTTCACTGCACCATAACGGGAGGAAGAATCGATCTTCCACTAACTTATGCGAGCCTTCGTTTATAAGAGCCCGTTTACAAATTGAAACTGATACACTTTCTTGACAACATAACGTAGGATCAACCTAGCTGATAAAGAAGCACATAAACTCACTTAAAGAACTCCAAATGCCAAAAAAGAAAACTTAGAATGGCATTCATAAATCCCCTAGCCTATTGGATGGCGGCAATTTTATCGGAGGTAAGTAGTCGATAAAATGCTGGATCTTGCAGCGAATGGAATTGCGTATCGGGGCCCAGACAGGGTGTAATCTGCCTGCCGCGAGCCCAAACGCTCCCGAGAGCTCGTGGGCCCTCTGCACTTACTGGCAAAGAGTAACGGGGAATTGGATTCAGATATTCAGAGACAGTATTTTGATGACCTCTCTGGCCTGGTGGGTAGTGACCCTGCCTATGAAGCCGATAGTCCTGGTTTCGATTCCCGGTAAGGGCATGTATTTGTGTGATGAGCACAGATATTTGTCCCTGAATCATGTATGTTTTCTATGTATTTGTACCCACAACACCAGCCTTCTTGATTAAAAATTTGTGTAAAAATGTCTCTTTAATGTTTATTTATAAAAAAAGTAAAAAAAATAGTAGGGCTTGCCAACCAACTACCTACATATGTAGGTTTAGAGAAATCCCGCGTGAACGTGTGGAGCTTCGAAATTTCAAGGCCGTTTCCAAAAATCTACTTAACAGTTTTGAATCACGGTTCATCTCCCGGTCGATTTAAGTTTAGTGAAATCTACTTAAACGATTTGTTTTACAACTGATGTCAATAATTAAACAACTTCCAGGCGCCCATGTGAGTATCTCCATATATGTATATACATATAGCAAATAACTAACTAGTAACTGAAGGTGGCTCTATAAACTGTATCCTTTTCCCCGAGGATATCTCTCCGGCTAAATTTTATTCTTTAAAACCTATGAAAAATGCGTTGACTAAAAGCCAGCCAAATGAAAGTTGTCCTTAAGAAAAAAGTAGACCACCGCTCCTTCATACAAACTTAATCCCCATTTTCCTCTTTAGATATTTTCGAATAGGTACCTGTGAACTCCTTAGTGATGAGTGAAAAAAAAACGGATATATTTTTGGAAGCTCCTAACTTCCATGTCCATGCATAACCGAGTCGTACCGTAATACGATACACACAGCCATTCAAGCAAAATGACGTATCTATGCGGTACTCATGTCTAAATAGCGGCTTACAAAATACACCTATGAAATTGCTGTCACATAGGGACAGTAGGACGCAATGTAAATACTTATAAGGTTTCCGTTTTGGCTACGGAAACAAAAATTGAGCAAAAGTCAAACGAAGGGTCATAATTATGGCTAGCTACCTATACTATACGAGTATACGTCAAATTGTGTAAAAATATTTTTTAAATTGTTTATATCCAGAGGACAATACGGGGACTACGTTTGTATTTAAAAGCGGTCGCCCACTTTAAAAGTCAAACATCTATGAAATTATGACGACTTAATACTTGCACAGGCTGGGCTATCAAAATTGCTGCCAGCTTAGCTTGGCCTGACTCTAAATAATTTGTCCCCTCTGCCCGCCCCAACTCTTCTATGGCCGATGCATGGAATCGCGCCAGAACTAAATGAAATTGAAATTAGCTCTCGCTCCCAGGAGCCACTCGCGGAATTTCGCAAAATAAAAGCGCATTATAAAACAAAATAGAACTGTTTCGCTCTAGTAAATTATAGGACGTCCGGGAAACTAGTTCTGGCCAGGTTAGATCAAGATTTTAAAGTTTTTTGTACAGATTCTAGGTTAACGAAAATACCTACTACGCAAATTCAAATAAGTATTATCTTCTATGTAGGCATTTAAGTAGTACGCTACTGTGTCTGTTGGTTGAGAATGCCTTAATTTTTTACGTTGTGCAATAAACTTTTAAATTAAGAAATAAATAAACGTGTAGTCTGTTCGGAAAGAGAAAAGTCGTGAAATGTATTGGGCTCCATAAATAAATCGTATTCCTCTAATATTCGCCTTATAGCCAGATAGCGTCTCCAACGTAGCAAGTCTCAGTTCCATATATTTTGTTCGGCATTTATAGATATCTCTGCTGTCGGGTTCAGGTCAGCGCCATCCATTGAACGAAAGCTCAACATTCAAAATCCATTTCGTTCAACGCTTGGACCTCTTGTCAAAATAGCTCAACATGTGTTCAATAGATGGCGCTGAATATTAGAGGAACGCACTGACACTGTCAGTCTTCATGTTTTATTCGTCCATGGCCACAATATGGAAGTTCCCATCGCTCTGTCTCATCATGTATGCGCGGTTCCAAGCCGAGTTCGATGTATGCGTGTCCCAAAAGCCCCCACAATGCGTATTTCATTGGCGAATTCAATAGATCGGGTTTTTGTGACATATTCGAGCTTTATTCTTAACAAACTGGAAACCTACATCTATTCTGGTCTACGAAGGTACCTGAGTATTCAGGTAAAAAAGTGTTTTTATGTATCGTCGGTCGCAAAAATTCATACGGCCCGCAAAATGGTAAGCCGCCACCGTAGCTTATGGACGCCTGCAATTCCACATGCGAGTTACTGACCCATATAAATAAAAATCTTTGTGACAGAATTTATGATCTGACTAAGCATATTGTACTAGTCACAAAAATGCATTTAATAAATTATTCATTATTTTATCGAATCTCCATGAGTAATAAGTGGCAAATAAGACAGTAAGTGGCTTAAAATGAATCTGCAAACCTTGTGTCATATTACTAATTTCAAATATGGAATGACTATCTATGTAGGTAACTTCTCTTCACACAATTCACAGTCGAGAGGTTATTTAACAAGTTCTTAGCCTATTCTAAGTGTAAGGCCTGAGTGGACGCTCGAGTTGGGCGTGCAGCGGAGCAGGGCGTGCAGCGGAGCAGGGCATGCGGCGTGCATATTAAACAAAAATTTTAAGAAAAAAAAAACCGACTTCAATGAGGGAGACCGGTAAAAGAACGATTATTGTTGATTTTGGATTTCATACAATGAAATTAAAAACACAGCGTCCTACGCCTAATTATGTAGAAAAGGAGGTAACATGTTTTTTTTTGTCACTGCACCCACCTTGACACATTTCAGATTTGCCCTATGGTTGACTGGTAAGATACCCGCAATAGGGTATTCGACTGTATTTAAGATAAATTATTTCACACCATGCATGAAGTAAAATACTAGATAATTATTAAAATAAACTAAATAGGATAGAGAATATAGAGATATAAAAATGTGCCTTGAAAACCTAACTCCTTGACAAACATGCAAAGAGAACAAATAGCCAAACGTGAACTATACATTGTTGAAGAGTTCCGTTCTGTTCATCATAGTTCCACTTCATCAAATGTCACTTCTACAAATGTAAATACTTGATTTGTTGATGAAAATACTAAGATCAATATATATATGCCTTTAACATTTGAGGAGTTCCCTCGATTCCTTATGGATCCCATCGTCAGAACTCGAACTTGACAAAAATTTGTCTTGAAAATCTAATTAACTTAACAAACACAGCGAAGAGAACAAATCGCCAAACGTGTACTATGCGTCGTTGAAGAGTTCCATTCTGATCATCATCAGCAGTTCCACTTCATCAAATGTCACTTTTTTAAATGTAAATGCTTGTTTTGTTAAAGAAAATACACAAATCAATACATATATGCCTTTAACATTTGAGGAGTTCCCTCGATTCCTCATGGACCCCGTCGTCAGAACTCGAACTTGACAACATTGAAACAAAAAAAAATTGTTCGTCAGTGGAATGCTCGCCTCGTAGATTTTCGATCGAATTCTTGTTACTGGACTCCTGGTATCTCGTCTGCAGCAGCAAATGATCGCCACCACGCTGGCTTGCCTTCGCGTCATAAGTGAAACCACTAATAGTAAGCCATCATACCTGCTTTATAATTTTTATGTTTATGAAAAGTGTTGCTTGGATTTTAGAGTTCTTTAGCCGCTTATAGAAAAAAAAGTAGGCATATAGGTCAGGCAACGAAGGCTCAAAAAAGGGAAATGCTTGGAACACAATTTTTGACATCGTAACTTTGTTTGGATTAGTTAGGAGATGAGCATATCAAAAGTCCCTGGCCGTAGTCCATGGGCCGAGGGGGAGAGGGGGGTTTGAAGATCCTATTTATCGGTTTACTATACATATAAGTAGTATTTTTCAAACATCATGGGTCTTTTTATACTACATCGCACATCGATGGATTCGGTGGCAAACAATCATACGGCTCGCCTGGTGGTTTACGTAGTCTATGGACGCCTCTGCGCTCCAGAAATGTTACATGCGCGTTGCCGGCTCTAACACTCCGCACCATCGTTGAGCTCTGGCAACCTTACTCACCGGCAGGAAAACGGAACACAACACTATGAGTAGGGTCTAGTCATCTAGTGTTAGTGTGTCCGGTGACACATGCATCTGAGTATAATTTTGCAAGTTTTTGCGCCACTTCGCTGACGTGGATTTTTAGGTTGGTTCGTGTATTTCTACATGAGCATCAGTTGGGTTTTGATGCTGCCCGCGTAGCCAACGTGCCAATCATTAACGCTTTGTAACGAACGAACGCAACTGTCACTGTCGCACTAATATAGAGTGATACGCGAGCGTTGATTGGCAAGTGTTGCTGTGAAAATAGAAAGGCGTGGCCTCAGCATCTGTCTTAAGACATGAACAAGACAAGAACTATTTGTTCCGATATTTGTTCGTGTGAGAAGGCCCACCCTGTATAAGAAGCGGCCGGGGCTGCGCGCACGACCGCACAAAAGCCGCCGCCGCACAAACACGCCGTTTGATGCCCACACGTGCATTTATGCCGAGGATAATAACACTATGGATATGGCATCAGTTATAGTATTTTTCAGATAGCTTTCGTACGGTAACAGCTATTATCTCAATAAAATTTATGCGTTTTAGGCTGGTTTTAGTGTTGCGCTGACCGACGGAGCGATCCGCACTGACTAAGTATTCGTATGAAGTTCATGTCCGCTTGGACAGTTGGCCACGAAGGCTCGTCAGCTTTAGTCTTAAACGCTCCCTGAACTTAATACGTATTGGTCCGGTGCGGATGGCCGGACGGCCATACCCAAGCTAAAATATGTAAAAAATGCTATACTGTTAGGTTCCGACGTCACGTCCGTAATTAATTGTAGTTTTATATTTTAACTTTATCAAATTGTATGTAAATGTGAACGTACCTTATTAGTGTGAGACCGTTATAAAAAATACCTAGGCGCGATGCGCGGGAAAAGTGACAGATGTCGGGACTGAAAGAGGCATTAAAAATAACCGGCCAAGAGCATGTCGGGCCACGCTCAGTGTAGGGTTCCGTAGTTACTCTTCCGTCACAATAAGCTAAACTGGAGCTTAAAGTTTAGTAAATTGTTAACCAAGGGATGAAACGGTACCTTTCACCCGAGTAAAACAAATAGGCAAATTTGCATAATCAGTACCTAATTAAAGTAAGTCTTTTTACTATGAAGGGAAAACTTTTTGCGATAACTCAAAAACAGCTAAACTGATCATGTCCGCTATAGTTTTCATTTAATGTCTTTCTTAAGCTCTACTTCCACGATTTTTTTCATATTTTTTGGACCTATGGTTCAAAAGTTAGAGGGGGGGGACACATTTTTTTTTCTTTCGGAGCGATTATCTCCGAATATATTCACTTTATCAAAAAATGTTTCTTGAAAACCTCTATTAGTTTTGAAAGACCTTTCCAACGATACCCCACACTCTAGGGTTGAAGCGAAAAATAAAATTCACCCCCACTTTACGTGTAGGGGAGGTACCCTAAAAAAAAAAATTTTTAGATTTTATTGTACGACTTTGTCGGCTTTATTGATTTATATATCCATGCCAAATTTCAGCTTTCTAGCACTAACGACCACGGAGCAAAGCCTCGGACAGACAGACAGACAGACAGACAGACAGACGGACATGGCGAAACTATAAGGGTTCCGTTTTATGCCATTTGGCTACGGAACCCTAAAAACAACCAAAAGCAACTGATAATAAGACGCGGTTATAATTGTAAGTAAGTAAGTAAGTAAATATTCTTTATTGCACCAACAATTATACATTTTACATACATGTAAAACTACAAATGAATTTTAAAGGATAATAGAACCAGGTAACAACAGGCGGTCTTATCGCTAAAAAGCGATCTCTTCCAGACAACCTGTGAATTGTGTGAGATTTTGGGTTTTAAATTGTTAATGCCGGCAGATTGAACGATTGGGGATTGTGCAGAGTGGAATCACTAACCCCCTTATTCATATAACTTTACGAGCCTGATTAAGTTAAATTATGTTTTATCCCTTTCTTATAAGTCAAGATGACAGATAAAGACAAACGATTCATAGCTAATTCAGGCCAGTAACTCGTTTATGAATATAACGCCATAAGTCATTAAAACGAGGAGTCTTAAGAAGTTCTTTGATTTCAACATCCGAGCTTTAACACGTTCGCTGCGATATAGGGTAACGGCGGCTATTAACGCGGGTATCAAAATCGACGTCTAACACCGCGGTGTTTACAAATACGCATTTTGCAAGCAAACAGATCTATCCCCTAAGAAATAAAGCATAAACAAAACAAGCTCATTCATTGGTCTATCGTGCCCATTAGTGTGCATTTGTGTGAGTGTAACAAAAAACTCGCGATTCGTCAGTTTGTGCGACGGCGGCGCAAGAACCGGTTGTTCCATACAGACGCGTGACACCACAGGTAAGTGCACTCCAATCTTACTTAGTGTTTTACGTAATAATTATGGCAAATAAATTAGTGCAATGCCTTTTAAGAGGTTGTGTATTGTTTTCTACACGATTTTGAATTACTTTTAACTTAGTTTTTGACCCGGATATACGTTTAAAATTGAAAATAAAAAACAGCGGTGATAGGCGCCAATTACTTCTGTGGTAAGTAATTCCGTGGTATGCCATGGTAATAGAAAAAGTGGTAGTTTTGTTATTTACTCTTTAGTTTTGTTACAAATTATCAATTTTATAATTTCTTTTATTTATTCCAATCTTGATCTATTCACGCTATTAAAGAGCTATTTCCGTGGTATGGAAAGTATTTAACTAACCCTTAATTTTTAACAAAAACTTCAGCACCGATTTCCTTGTTTCTATGGGAACCCTTAATCTGTCAACTTTTTTTTATTTTGAGTTAAAACCTAAAATTTACTTGCCAGTTATGTGATTTTGTCTTTACAAGAAGCTTGTAATATACGTGTTTGATTTGATTTAAAAAACCATCTGTGTTTTATTATTTTTATGGGTCGGAATTAGGTTTAATTAAACTCCAAATTAAGCCTATTACCGATGGTATGATCAGATTACCCTCGGTAATAGAATGTATAGAAATCTATTACCGACCCAGAGAAATATCGAATGGGTCGGTAATAGGCTCTTAAAGAGTTATCTATTACCGAGTGACTATTTGGTATTGTATTGAAATATCTCATTTAGGGTACCGCAAGTACAGATTTCGTTGATAAAATTTAGACTTCAGTTATCATTATCAGATTTAAATTCTTCTGTTTTCTGATTCAGTTATTACTCTGACAAGGAAGGGTACCCAACTGCCGGACATTTCCGATTAGATATTTTTTTAAATAATTTTATTTATACAGTAGTCCAAAATCTCAGACATGATTTTTTTAGCTATAAGAATCAGCAATAAGAAAAGTACTGTGATTTGTTAATTATAAACGGGTAAATTATAACACATAATATGTGAGAGACTTTATTTAACTTAATTACCTTATCAAAAATATTAGAATTAAAAATTTTCATGTTTTTATATATAGTCGAAATTTTATAAGGTGGACGTTTACCATTTCACTGTGGTAAACTTTCACTCAGGTGGTAAACGTCCAGCTTATAAAACTTCGACTATAATTTACGCTGTGCCTTATGAGTAAATGTTACTTACTTGTTTTTTTTGTGCAGCTAATTATGTCAGTAAGACAAATTCTTATCAATCTTTATAGCATTTAAAAATTACTTTATTTAATAACAGGCAGGCCTATTTGTCATATACGTCCTTAGTAAAACTTTACTAATAGTAATTTTTGTTGTTTTACATGTAAAACATTCAACTTATAACTTGTTATACAGGTACTCGTGGGTACTTGGTAAGTTAACTATTTAATAGTATTTGATTGTGCCAAAGTGTAATTATAATCTCTTCGAATATATCTCTTATTTTTAAACATACTCCTATAGTTTTATTTTTTATTTTTGTGTCATTATTAAAGTTAATGACACAAAAATAATATACAGAACCCACGTCGTTATTATTGTTTTACCCTCGGTATTAGGTTTCGAATTTTGAGTTTGATTTCTATTAACGAGTGCAGAAAAATCATGCCAATTGTACCCTCGGTAATGAAAGCTCAATTCGCGATAATAGAATCACAGCCTGTCCCTTGCCACGGTAATAGAAGATTTGGTCATTTTGGCTTCAAAAAATATTTTAATACATACAATAACCCAAAATGAATCCAAAAACGTGTGAAACGGAAAGTTCATTAAATGCTCTGATGAAAAAAAGATATTCCTGGCTGTTAGACAGCATTGATACCCTTAATTTTTGGATCTCTTTTGAAAAGTTCCTTAACTACCACGGTAATAGGTGCCTTTACCCTAAGGCTTATACCCGATGCATGTACTCCCGCTCTGTGTGCGGAGGCGAAAAACGGTGAACTTCCTCTGGTGCGGGGGTGTATAATGAGTATTTCTATATGTACAAAAGAGATAACTAGAGGCCGTGAGTTCAAATCTCACCCAAGGCAGTAATTTTTCCACTTTTTAATTTATTCTAAGCTTAGTAGCATCGTTCACAGACGTTTCTGCTATCCAAATTTTTACATTTTCGCATAGTTATAGTCATTTATATCTGTCGATATCTTACTAGGTCAATGAGCCCCATATCGCCGCGGCGCGGCGTAAACTTTGAGTACCAGGCCAATCGGCTAGTTAACGCACCATTAAAAAAAACGCCAGTTTTTGACCCGCAGCGAACGTGTTAATCTGTAGGTGCATACTGCATGTCCCATTTCGCAGTTAATATAAAAAAATGACTACGCACAAGTGCCTCATCCATAGTATCACACATCATCCAGTTAAATTAGTTACTTTTTTAGTATTCCACGCGCAGCAGTTGCTTTTTCGTCCGCGAGTGCGCATTCGTGCGTACCGGCCGACCACCCACATACGATCTGGCCCGCACTTTTATTACTATACAATTAAAGTTCATTTTTGCTTGGGCGACGTCCAGGGATGAACTGGCCGTTTACTCATGTGCAGGACTACAGGGCTTAGATAGTAAATAAGGTTGCAATTTAAACGTTAATAATAAAAAAAAACATTTTTTTTCTATTAGTGAAGATTCATTTATAGAAAAAATAACTGAAAACTGATCAATGTGTAAACATGCTCTTAGTTCAATGTAATTATTATCAAAGAGAATTTAAAGTCAAAGAAAACTTCGTAGCCACAGTAAATTTACTGCCATCTTTCGACACATGATTAAAACTTTTAGACCGCCATTTGACTTTGATCCTTATCCTTTCACTGATATGTGCTTAATTTGAGAATTATCTAATAGTAGCGCCATCTAATAGATCAAAGGCCAAAGGTATGGCGGCACTTTTTGATATTTAACAAATTTTTAATAAGGAGTTTTATAACCATTTTCACCTCAGCAGCTTGAACAAGCCTAACTTCGTCACTCCAGGGAGTGAGACAAAGTAGCTTTTTAATTTAGTGAAGGCCATGAATACAGGAATATTTCTATATTTCTCATTCATGAATGTAAATAAATGTGGTTAACTTTACTTGATGGTGGATTTTTTTACCCTTTAATATGTTCTCACTACTGAGGTGAAATGTTGTATGTGTCACACGAGAGCAAAGTTATTTTACATCTCGTGTTGTTGAGTCCCTCGCAAGAAAAACCAACTTTCCTCTATTGTTGCAAATATAACTATTTTAATAGGGAGTAGGTATTACTGCAATGTTCTGCTGCCAGAGAGCAGCACTATCGCATATTCTAAACCATATTAACTTATACATAGGTACTATGCCTTAAACAGTTTTTGAGGTTTCACTATGACATTGATGCATCAAGGCGGTTTGTTTACAGGCAGAGGCCTGCCGCGAAACGCTTACATCGAAATTTCGTTATCTGCCTCTTTATCACTCGAATATGCAAGAGTGATATAGAGACATATAGCGAAAATTCGATTTTCGTGTTTTGCGGCAGGCCCTCAGTATGTGCCAGAAGTTTTGAGGAATATCCCCTATTGGAACAGAGTTGCATTTATTTTCATAACAAAAGAGGTTCGACCATATTATCTAGGTAAGTATGTACAGTCAGCGTCAAATACTTTGTTGCAGTCAAAGTGGCCAAATAGTTCGGTACACCATACTAAATATATGGTGTACCGAACTATTTGGCTACTTTGGTTGCTATAAAGTATTTGACGCTGACTGTACCTATTGATTTCAAACTCAACAACAACAATTTTTTATTTTTTGGTTTTTTTTATTTTTTTTTATTACCATGATGGGCATCATTCCTAGTCACGTTAAGTAAAGTTTTAGTCATGGCTACATTTAGCCAGCTGCTTGTAAGATGGCAAAAATAAACTGCATGTATAAGGTCAGGTGGGGTAAGGTTACAGAGAAACATACTCGTGCCTAGTTTATTTTGCCCGGGGCAAGAAAAACAGTACTATTCCCTTCAAGTGTCCCTCTTATCCTATATCCTATCTGACCTTTACCTTTTGAATGTCAAGAACACCTAGTCGTCGGTACTAGTGTGCTCACAACCCCAAGGACAACTATAGGTGTTATGGCGGACGCTGTCAAAGTAACCTTCACACTTTCGAGTAAGGTTTACATTAGCTCGTTTGCACCCGGGATCTTGGCGCTTAAGTGATGTTTGTGTTTATGACATAAAGCGTTCAGTGTTAAAGGATCTAATTTATGTACCTACCATCAAATGGGGTAACCTCAGGAGAGCCATGTGAACTGTGGAGTCAAGAGCGATGGGTGCGGATCTGGTCACCCCAATGTATTGGACTGCGTCCACCTCCAGGCCTTTTCCCATCTACTTTTCCGCTTTTTCAAGGTTGCCACCTTCCACGCCTTGCCACCAAGGTTCCTTGCAAGGACTGCGTGGACATACGGATAACAGCAACGACGAGATTTTGAGTTCTCGCAATATGAAGACCTTACCCCGAAATGCTGTCCAGGGGATACGAAGCATCTTTCTCCAGCACTACTTAAGAATTATTAAAGTCCAAAGTGATTCAAACAAAAACATTTATTTTATAACAACTTTATACACAAAGTGTAATTTAAATTCTACAAAAAAATAACAACTATTCTTTGACAGAACATAGATCTAATCTCACAGCAATAACGCAACAATGCACTTATGTAAACGTAACAAGGTACAATTTTGTATAATGATGTTTACTCAATTACAAGTCATGGTATGTCACTTAAAATCAGGTTCCGATTGCAACTGCTTTTCGTGATACTTTCTATCGAGCCGACTTTATTTTTTTAAAGTTTTGGTTGGAATCTGCCCTTGCAAATATCTTCTTGTTTCCATGTGATTTTTTTCATACTTTTGCCCTAGATTAAAAATTGTAAAGTCTCCTGCCCAAAGGTGACAGCAGTAATTCACATGGGGTCTGACTTGCGAATTATATAATAACAGTCTTTGCCCCGGAGTAAAGTATCGCCTCGCCTTCGCACAATAAGATTCTTGGATGCCAGCGCAGCCTTCCCTTCCAGGTGGCCACGGAATTCACGTCACTGGAGATGTCGACACCGAGGATCCAAATACTCCCTGACATGGTAAGGGCTGTGCCTTGGAACCGGGACCACAGTAAATGGGGTTTTCTTAGCGGTATAAAGATGTTGTAATGTCATCTATTATTTGATAATTATTACTAATACCTCTGATAATTGAAAAAAATACACATTAAAAACGGATGCACTACATTATACATATGGAGCCGTCTTCATTTATTAATTCTATAAAATTATGAAACTATAATATCTAAAATTGGTTAGCTATCGTCTTTAGGTCACAAGCTCTTTGCCTTCCTGTCTTTCAAGAGGCTACTGATAAAGAACTCCCCAGCTCTGTAAGAGGATCGCACCAGTGGCCCACTAGCTGTATACAGGAACCCGAGTTCGTTGCCTCTGCGTTCCCAGTGCTGGAACTTGGCGGGGGTCACGTATTCGAACACTTTGAGGTGACGCTTGGTTGGCTGCATGTATTGGCCGAGCGTGAGGCAGTCTACGCCTACGGAGCGCAGGTCTGAAAAATAAGTTTACAGAAATTACCGCTGGAAAAGACGAAAAAGTTTAAAGCGATGACTTCGTGCAGCATGTCTTTTTCTTTCATACCTCTCTGTCCTTCGTCATCTCATTATTCACCTGTTTTCTTTTCATATCATCTCTCACACTGTCCATCTACCTTTTCCTTGCCTTTCTTTTCTTCATACATCCCTCATTACGCATTACTAATACTTTTCGAGTCACATGTCGGTACCACGCTAGGCAATTCAACCTAACGTTTCCAACGTCCTTGCAGTCGTAAATCATAAATTCGGCCGTCCCACTTGCACTCGCGGTCTTTAACTGCGTGTATGTTCTCTATTATTTACACCCGGCTGCGTGTGACGTCACATACGCAGACGTCACGCAAGCTGTGTGTCATCTCTCATACAGATCTATATATTACAACACACACGTGCACGTCTGCGCACACGCATCTGGTGTACAAGGCATTTATCCCTTGAGGCAAAATTACAGATTAAGGCAAACGATCAATAGCTAATTGAGGCTTGGAGTGCGTTTATGGATAACGCAACTATACATATACTAGCGACCCTCCCCGACTTCGCACGGGTTACACAAAACCTTAATAAATTATACACCTAAACCTTCCTCAAGAATCACTATTGATAGCTGGAAACCGCATGAAAATTCGTCCAGTAGTTTTGAGTTTATCGCGAACATATATACAAACAGACGCGCAAACAGGCGGGGGACTTTGTTTTATACGGTGTAGCGATACATTACCTTTCATGGTCTGCTCGACTTGCTCATCTGTCTCGCCCAGACCCAGCATGATGGATGTCTTAGTGACAAGATCGGGGTTCAACTCCTTCGCCGTTTCTAGCACTTTCAGTGTTTGGCGGTACCTGTATAAAATGCATATTTTTAACGGTCTAATATAGGGTGGGCAAATAAGAGTGAACCACTTTGCTTTTGAATTTTAATTATTATATTACTAAGTGCAAAATGTATTACCTAAATATTTTTTCATAAATATATTATTCAGGGTTGCCAATTGCATACGGAAGATAATATGGGTATCAAATGAAAGATGGTGAAAAGACCAATTCAAAAATATGTGTAACAGTCAGGTTTTTTGTTTTTATAATTAATTTACTTGACTAAATTCTCAAGACATGTACTTTTCGTAAGACTCGTCATGGATATAGTTTTCTAGGTTCTCTGGGGTACGGATGTCGAAAACCATGACTATATTTATAATCCAAGACGGCTGTCTTATACTTTTTCGTACGATCGTTCATATATATCCATATATCGTTCTCTACTTTAGGGTAATCTTTTGGAATACCTTAAACGACAAACACACAGTAGTGCTGTAATTAAAATTTTATAATCGATGAAATCCTTGTACGTGTGTTTGAATAACATGTCTTTATTGAAGATCCACGTAGGCATCCCTGCAGTACCTAGAAAGGCTCACCATATTGTAGCACTAAAGTCTAAAGCTAGCCTGCAATTTCATCAGACTGATCCGATTTGGTAACCTTATAGGACCTTTGTTTTAAGGCTTAGCTTAGGGTAGTCAATTATTTTTGACATTCGTCTATTGTGATATGAACAATAGACTAGTTGTGGTAGGCTATAGATGAACAAGGAGCATTTCATGAATTTGTCTACCTTTGTTCCGTATAAACGCAAATTCTCTGAAGATGTGAAGATACAAGAGTTTCCTTTTCTGTAAGTAATGGTCAATAATATGCACAGAAAAATAAACGCCTGCTCTAAACGCCGAAAAAAAGTCGGAACACAGTAGCAGGACCCCTTGAATAAAGTTTAAGTTTCCGATAGTTAATAGAATCGGGCGTTACATTGCGGAAATCCATATTAATTAAAACAAAAAATATAACAACCCACCACCGAAAATACAAAATTCTGGAGTGGGTTACTCGTATATTTATTTGCGTATTTGTTTTTGTGGTGGGAGGGTGCGAACGTTCATTGCATGTAAAAATACGCAAGTAAGTATAACGGGTTAGCACTGATTGACTAGCACGTTATCTTTTCGCGGATAAGGAAAGTAATATTTTTTGTTTTCATTTAAGTTTCCGATTAACTTCACAAGATTGCAGAACCTACAACGCGAAAGGGAGCGTGCATGCACTGTAGGGGGAAGCACTTGCTTTGGCGTGAAGTGTCCATGGCAAGTTTAAGTTTCCGATTTTGGTCACAAGATGGCAGCACCAACGTGCACAGTCCCTATACTTAAGATTGTCGGATAATATCGAGAAATTAAGTACCTAATATACGTATATTAGGTACCACCACCACTACGTAGTGGTGGTGGCCGAGAACATCTGACGTCCGACTTTCAATGCGGAGTTCGAGGGTTTAAATCTTGACGTACTAATGAGTTTTCCGCAACTTTTGTACGAAATATCATTTGATATTTTCCACTGGCATCTCGGTGAAGGAAAACATCGTGAGGAAACCTGATATTCAAAGGTGTAATGTGAAGTTTTGGCCGCATTGGGCCAGCGTGGGGGCTATAGCCCAAGCCTCTCGCGCATGAGAGGCCTGTACCCAGCAGTGGGACGTGTATAGACTGAAATATTATTATTAAATAATATGATGAAATTATACGTCATTTTCGGAACTTGACTACAAATTAGGATTTCCCGAGAAGTAAAATAATATATATATGTATTACAGTACATATGGTGTTACATCACACGTTTAGGAGGGAGGGGTCAAGAAAATGTGACATGTTGTGACTTGGGGGAGGGGGAGACACAAACTTTGTGATATCACGAATCACTGTACAGTTAAATAAAGAGTTCTTGGAATGATCGTTTTTTTCGTAAATTTTATTTTCCTTATCGGTCTCGTTTCTTTTATTTGTAATATTTGTTTTATCAAGAATATTTTTTGACTAAAATAATGATACCACTTGAATCACCGATTTCGTTGAAAACAAAATTACTAAATGTGACATCACACCAGGGGGAGGGGTTTCCCAAATGTGACAAAGTGTAACGAGGGGTTAGAAAACCTAGAAATTTGTGTGACGTAATTAATCGATGACCCCTTTCCTAATAATGAATAATTAAAACAAAAAATATTACTTTGCTAATCCGTAAAAAGATCCGCCTTTCCACACTTGTATCGTAAATAACGATTGCATGTAGCCCATAGAGAATCTTTTTGGTCATTTAAAAAAGTAAGAGCTTACCCCGCCCTCCGGTCCCGAACGAAAGGCGTGAGTCGCTCCACTGTCTCGATGTTGTGCGCGAACACGTCCAGCCCGCAGTTCGCTATAGTGTCGATGCAGTCGCGGTTCCCTCGAAAATCTGGCACTAGGCATTCTACTAGTATCTCGTTGTTCCTGTGAAAATAACAAACTAAACTAGAGGGGTATTTTTACTAGTACATTGTGATACAAGTGTGCTACGTTGGTCATTACACACGAGGCGATATTGTAGGCGCGAGCTGTAACATTGTACTTACTGTCTTTTTATTTCCTTAACTGTTTCTGCGAAGTGGGCTGATCCTCCATCCGGCAAATCTGTGAAACAATAATAGTACATTACGATACAAGTGCGAAAAATAGGAAATTCGAAACTAGTGGCGATAAATTAAAACACGACCGAAGGGAGTGTTTTAAATCGACACGACGCGGATGAACTGAATGACATCATTTCAATGTTAAAGTGTTGTTTGAACTGGCCTCCTATTAAATTTGATGTAATTTATTGAGGAAATTGTAGGGGAAGTCCATGAGCCAGAGCTTAACGGGGGTGCGGGGTGTTAGGGTTGGCAACGCGTATGTAACACCTCTGGAGTTGCAGGCGTCCATAGGCTACGGTAACTGCTTACCATCAGGAGAGCCGTATGCTTGTTTGCCACAGACGTAGTATATAAAAAAAATTAGCACGCGGTCGACTGCAGATAGCGACCCTGCAACCCCATCTATGGCGGAGTCGGCATTCGTTGGTGGTTTTAGACGGTAATACTCCACTGGTTAGCCCGTGTTAAAGATTGTGTAATCTATGCCGTACATTAGGGGTAAAAAGATTTTGTATCTGTGGTTTCCTTTTTGTCGCTGCCCTCAGCCCAATGCGGTTGTAAGATTGTGTCGTCCCATTTATTTTAATTATTTTATGTTTTACTCAGCCTTTATAACTTTTACAAACCTCTTTTAATGTAATGTTTTCGATC
This sequence comes from Cydia pomonella, assembly GCF_033807575.1. NCBI lineage: Eukaryota > Metazoa > Arthropoda > Insecta > Lepidoptera > Tortricidae > Cydia > Cydia pomonella. The sequence goes on along the minus strand of NC_084706.1, from coordinate 21,059,941 downwards.
ATATAAAACTAGATATAGTTGTGTGTTAATTTACTACGATTAATACAGACTCATATCATAACTTGGTGTTGCTCATTCGTAATCTCGGTTAGTCCCTCGTCTGCTTCCCGTGTGCTCCTTATATTCCGAACAGGTTCAGGGCCTAGGCACAAAAGCTGCAGAAAAGCTAAAAGGCGTTGAGATATTCCCAGATTACCCGAGTTACGACAATGGCGCAACCAGGGACGAGCACATGCAACATAACCTCAATGTCCACCTTAGAGAAACTGAAAGGCTTGGACAATTGGATCAATTGGAAATTCGCTGTGAAGATGGTGCTTACTCTTGATGGTTTATGGGGCTGCGTCGATGGCACAGACACGGACACTACCAAAGATGGACGGGCTTTAGCAAAAATTTGCCTGTCATGTGAGCCACACCTTTACCAAATCGTGCGGAATGCGACGACCGCTAGGGATGCGTGGAAGTCATTATCCGATACTTTCGAAGACAAAGGACTGTACAGGCGAGTACTTTTATTACGCAAATTACATAGAGTAGAATACGGTCACTTTGCGGGCATGTCGGATTACATCGAAGGTGTCCTTAAGCTCGTCACGCAGCTAGCCGATATCGGGAAGGTTATCGACGATGCAGAGACAGCTGAAATCCTGCTGTCGGGCTTGCCAGAAGAATTCAACATACTAGTGTCCAGCCTTGAAGCGCCTAACCTCAGCGGCACCTTATCAAGTGAGGTGGTCCGGACTAGACTACTTCAAGAAGATCACAGACGAAGCCAAAGTAACACTACAGACAACCTAGCCTTCATGGCTAACAGGAAGAAGAAAAGCAACAATAACTTATGTACTTACTGTCAGAAAAAGGGCCACTCCGCAAGCCGCTGTTTTAAGAAGAAACGAGAAGAAGCAAGGAAAACTGGACAGGAACACACCATGTTTGCTTCTGCATACTCGGCAACACATTCTAATGAATATGTGCTCGACAGTGGAGCGTCCAGTCACATGGCTGGTGACTTGTCTCTTCTTCATGAAACTAAAAGCAAGAAATGTGTGATCACAGTAGCCAATGGACAGCAACTTAATAGTGAAGTTATTGGCTGAAGACGGCATTCCTGCACAGTGCATCGCCTGCCTTACCGGGAAGATGTGTGAAACATCGTTTCCGCGGTCAAGTGCGGGGCGTGCTGCTAACCTTCTGGACCTGGTGCATAGTGACATCGCCGGACCGGTTCATGTACCCAGCTGGGGCGGAGCTCGGTATTTGCTGACATTCACCGACGACAAGTCAAGACGCACCTTTGGCTATCTACTGAAGAACAAGTCTGAGGTGAGTTCTCATTTTGTTAATTTTAAAACCTTAGTAGAAAATCAAACTGGATTGCGTATTAAAGTATTACGTACTGACCAGGGTACTGAATATTGCAATAAAACTTTGTCCGATTACCTTAAAAAGGCAGGAATAATTCACCAAACTACTTGTCCTTATTCTCCTTCTCAAAATGGTGTCAGTGAGAGAGCAAATCGTACGATTTTTGAAAAAGCTCGAGCTATGTTACAGGATTCTCAGTTACCTGATCGCTACTGGGGCGAGGCTGTTATGACGGCCATTTATTTAAAAAATAGGTCGCCTACCAGTGCATTATCGGGTGGAATTCCTGAATGCGAATGGACCGGATCTGATAAGTTAGATCTTAGTCATTTACGTGTTTTTGGCTGTGTAGCATACTCTCATGTGCCTAATCAAAAGAGACGCAAGCTGGATGCTAAGGCAAAACAGCATATTTTTGTAGGATATGGCGAAACGTGTAAGGGATATCGCTTAATAGATCCAGTTAACCCTAGAAGGGTTATTTATTCTAGAAGTGTTGTGTTCCTTGAGGACAAATTTATAGGAAACAATCTATTACATGCAAATGCTGAGGCGAAAAGAGCAAATTTTATTATTTTTGATAATTTAATAAATGATAATTTAAAAAATGATAATAGAGGGAATAATACTTGCTGCAATAATATTTTAAACAATAACTGTGATATTAGTGTAGGTAATAATGATTGTGATAATAATCTTAACCCTCTAAACAGCCATGAGGATCATGTAAATTATAATTCACCTAATCGGGACTCTATAACTGTTTCAGAGAAGGCGGCAAGCACACCAGTGCAATCACCCCTGTCTGAGCTGTATCGCACAACTGAAGACGCCACTGAGGATAGCGGCGAGGCTGTGGTGCTGTCTAGCCCTGTCACCTCACCACTGCAACCCTCTGCATCTTCAGATTACGAGCCAATGTTGGCGGAAGTAGAAGAGTCTGCTGTTCCAACCAACTTTAGGCCAGTGCGGAGTACGCGAGGTATATTTCCTGAAAGGTATAATGATTTCCATATTGATTCTCTGATGGCTACAGCAAGTTCATCGCAAGAGCCACTTACTTTCCGCGACGCCATGAATTCACCTGAAAAAGACGAGTGGTATGGTGCCATGGAGGTTGAGTTGGGCTCGATGGTCAAAAATAATGTGTGGGAGTTGGTAGATCGTCCAAAGAATGTTAATATTGTGAAAAACAAATGGGTTTTTAAGAAAAAATACGACTCCACAGGTAATTTAAATAGGTATAAAGCAAGACTTGTTGCATGTGGGTATAGTCAAAAAGAAGGAATAGATTACTCGGATACTTATTCGCCTGTGGTTAGGCATTCCACCCTAAGAATTTTATTTGCAATTGCAAATCAGTTGGATCTGTGCATGGACCATATTGACGTCACCACAGCTTTTCTAAATGGTGAGTTAACTGAAAAAATCTACATGGAGCAGCCAACTGGTTTCCAATCTAATAATAATAAAGTATGTTTGCTTAAAAAATGTATATATGGCTTGAAACAAGCAAGCCGGATGTGGAACATTAAAATACACACATTGCTTGCTAAAAACGGATTCTTGCAAAGTAAATGCGAACCATGTGTGTATGTTAAGAAAAATGAGACTGAGTACATAATTATAGCCTTATTTGTAGATGATTTTTATGTTTTTCACAATAATTGTATCGAGACAGTTACATCATTGCTAAAACAGCACTTTGAAATACGCCATCTTGGTACTTTAAAAAATTGTTTAGGCATGAATGTTACTAAGTACAATAATGTAACTGTTCTAGATCAGCATGATTATATTAAGAGGCTGCTTGAGCGCTACAACATGTCTGAGTGTAAACCAGTGTCAACTCCATTACCTGTAAATTATAAATTAGAAAAGTCCAACAAGCATTTAGATGACAATGTTTATCAGTATAGGCAACTACTAGGCTCGCTTATGTTTTTGTCCGTTTGTACTCGCCCAGACATTTCATACGCGTGTAGCCAGTTAAGTCAATTCAGTACATGTTTTGATGAAAGCCATTGGCGGACTGCAAAGCGGGTATTAAGGTACTTAGCCGGTACTATCAATTATGGCCTTTATTTCGAAAAAGATAAGAACTTTGAAATAAACGCTTTTGCGGACGCTGATTGGGCTAATGACATAACTGACCGCAAGTCGTATACTGGTTTTGTAGTTAAACTTGGTAATTGTGTCATCAACTGGGAAGCCAGAAAACAGCGATGTGTCGCTCTTTCTAGTACAGAAAGTGAGTTTCTTTGTATTTCTGATGTTTGCAAGGACATATGTTTTATTAAGAATTTCTTGTCGGAAATTATTGATAAACAATTTAATGTCGATGTATTCAATGACAATCAAAGTGCACAGAAATTGTTGTTAGTCAAGGAGTATTCCCATAGAAAAACTAAACATATAGACTTGCGGTACCATTTTGTTAAAGATTTGATACATGAAGGGAATATTAGTGTTAAATACTTGTGTACTGATGAAATGATAGCCGATGTGCTTACAAAACCATTGTGTGTGCAAAAGCATCTAAAATTTGTAAAAGGTTTGAAACTAAAATGCATAACTGAAAACTCGCATCCATAGCTGTTGTTACTTGTTATGTTTTAGAGTCACAGTACTAGTTAGATTTCATGTTGTTCAGTATACTTGTTCAATATTCTATCATGTTGTAAGATTATCCAATGTACAGCATAAGGAGGCGTGTTAAAGATTGTGTAATCTATGCCGTACATTAGGGGTAAAAAGATTTTGTATCTGTGGTTTCCTTTTTGTCGCTGCCCTCAGCCCAATGCGGTTGTAAGATTGTGTCGTCCCATTTATTTTAATTATTTTATGTTTTACTCAGCCTTTATAACTTTTACAAACCTCTTTTAATGTAATGTTTTCGATCATATAAAACTAGATATAGTTGTGTGTTAATTTACTACGATTAATACAGACTCATATCATAACTTGGTGTTGCTCATTCGTAATCTCGGTTAGTCCCTCGTCTGCTTCCCGTGTGCTCCTTATATTCCGAACAGCCCGTCATTCCCCTGGTTCCTCCAGACCAGGTGGCATGCGTAGACGCATTTCCCTAACGTTAAAAAAGGGGAAGTCCTTGTTTACCCAGGTCGGTGAGTTTAACCATTTATAAAAAAAGTGCCAAAAAAGTGTCAACATAAAAATATTTCTTATTTGACATGCTTGTGCCATAGCCGAAAGAGTGCCTGCTGATAAAATGAATATTTTAATTCTAGCACACTGTCTTATAAAATGGTTCAAGCTGAGTTCAAGTCTCCCATGCGGGCAAGTCTCCCGAACTTCCGCTATTATTAAAATATGTATTAATTTAGAAAGGTAAAAATATGTAGTACACACTGAAGATCGTATGTTTGTTTTACCATCTCTATCGAAACACTATAGGTGAGCATGAGGATAAAGTCTGGCAAATATTTTTATGCATTGAAAAAACGCGAAAATATTTAAATATGTAGGCGCTGAGATTCCAATCCCCTTAAAAAATTTGGGTTTGTCGCCTTTTTCTACTGGCAATTCGGTTTGCCAGATAGATTATGGTATGTTGATGTTCGGATCCCTTTGTTTGACATAATTATTGAAAATCATAATAATTGTCAGATTATCATTAGTCATAATTCTGAAACCGTTAACTCCTCAGAATTTTCGTAAGGTTATCCTATATATAGGTTAGGTTTGTTTTATGGCAATCCTGAAAAGTTACACATTTCTGAGAAAAAGCTAATTGTGACTAACGAAAATGCGGTCAAATAATTTATGACTTAAAACTTCATGGGCAACAAATGCAACAATAGATCCGTTGATGTTACCGTCTCTATCGACGGAGGTCAGCACGATGTAGCCGAGGCCCCACTGCGCGACGGCGGCGGCCGTGCGGCGCGGCTCCCGCGCGTCCAGCGGCGGCGGCGCGCGCGACGTCTTCACGGAGCAGAACATGCAGCCCCGCGTACAGGTGTCCCCCATGAGCTGAGTTAAACAGTTACAGAACTCAACGTATTCGCACAGGAAAGTCAGACTTGTTTTATGAGTAGCCCTCGCCAAGATTCCAACCCAGGAGCGTATATAGGGTATTAGGGTTCCGTAACTCAAAAGGAAATAACGGAACCCTTATAGCATCACCTTTTTGTCCGTCCGTCCGTCTGTCTGTCAAGACCCTTTATCTCGGGAACGCGTGGAGGTATCGAGTTAAAATTAAAACCATATAATCAGGTCTAGAGCCCCTTGAAAAAATCAAACTTGTAATAAGTTAACGTAAAAAAAGATACAGCCAAGCCAAAAAGTAATATCGTCTTACACTGCAATTCAGGGAAAATGTGAAAACTATAAATTAATAAAAAAAAATAATAATGATACATTCATACGAAACCCTCGGTGGGCGAGTCCGAATCGCACTAGGCCAGTTTTTCGAAAACAGAATCACTATACGTACAAACTAGGCTAGGAGATTGTTAGTTACCTGGGTTCGAATCCTGTGATAAAGGCATTTATTTGTATTGAACACGGATCTTTGTTCCTGAGTCATGGGTGTTATCTATGTATATAAGTATGTATTTATCTATATACATGTGTATATTGTCGCCTAGTACCCATAGTACAAGCTTTGCTTAGTTTGGGGCTAGGTCGATCTTTGTCCCCAAATATTTTTTAAATATGAAATCATTAATATAATTATTTCATCTATATACTATCAAATATTATTCTACTTAAAATAATTACCATTATTGTAGCAGTAGACATGCCCTGCTTGCCCCCGCTCCAACATTCCCCAATGTTTGGACAGCGGGCCTCCTCGCACACTGTACTAAGCTTCAGGCTACGCAGTTGTTCCTTTACCTCATTGAACTTTGACCCTGAAATAATAGTGAACAGAAACAATTAATTGTTTGCTTGGAATACATACTAACATCATAAGATATATGATAAGATTAAGTATTACTTTATAATCACTAATAATAACAGTAATAACCATTTAGGTTAATTTATTTAAACACACAAATAGGATGTAATTAGCTGTAATTACAGTACAATCTTCCTAATTTGGTACTATAGCTGACACAAGAGAGCTGGTTAAGTGGAAAATTCAGATTAGACGTTACGTTAATCTGCATATATTTTGATGAATACTAAAATAATATATTTAAAAAAATTACGACCGTTATATGATATTTAGCTATATATAAAGAGAAGGCAATGTTATTTTACGCATAAATACTAAACTTGGACATATAGTCAGTTGCATCCCTGTTTTAGTACCACATAACTGGGTGTACCGGACCATCAAAGTACCAGATTATACATAAGCCACTTTATCTCAAAGTTGTACACAACACTTTTTTTAGATATGGGAATTCCTGTTATTTTGACTCAGAATCACAAGCTCTTTCAATACTAATAGGAGAAAAACATGTTCCAAATACATGCATCATTCTTTCATTTCATACTATGTATATGAAAATTGGTAATAAAATGGATTTAAAAAAAGCTTTTAATTTCCTGTCAAGTTCAAGATTCAGAGCAGAAATAAGATAAAGAGTTCTCAATTCTGAAAAAAGTGTACATTAAATAAAATGGTCCACCTATGACATCAATGTCATCATAATATAATAATAGTAAATAAGTAATAACAAAATATGTTTATTTGAAAATTTTGCACATAGGTACATTAAAATGCTTACAAACTAATTGAAGAAAGTGGTCCGTTTAATGTTTGTGTCAAAAGGCCTCTGGGCACAGCAGCACAAATACTTCAAGCACTGGATGATGTTATTCTGCCACCGCCATTAATTAATCTAGCTAAGTGCAGAAATGGTTACACTATATATGTAGGATAGGATAGAAAAAATAGCAATATGCAAATTTAGAACATCCAATCAATATAAGAACAGGTGTAAGTAAAACAACAAAATCTAATTAATAATATCCTACATAACTTTGACATGTGAAGCACATTATAACTATCAGAAGCATATTTTACTTGAAATCTATTTAATTGAAAAGTGTAATTCCTAAATACCTGTTGGTATAGAGGTCTTCAACCACGGTGGGAGCCTTAGACGCTCCTGTTCTCCCTTCTCCCGTTTCAGTTTCCCTTCATACTCTTCCCAGTCCTTGGGTCTGTCGTCCGCTATGAAATCCGATAACCCGGGTCCCTCACGGAGCTTCTCTCTTATCGCCTCCAGTTTCGCTGTGTGCTTGCATCTCTGAAACTGTGTAAACAAAGTCATTGTAAAAACAAGGTGATGTTTCGTCACATAATCAGCGACACTTCAAAAGAAATTAGGATATTAAAAATCGGTTATACTTCTTGGTTTCGACTGATCAAACATGATTTTATCGAATTACGAAACATATTTTTTTATATTGAATTTATTTGCGCGTCTACGTAATAACACTCAGCTGATGGTTTTACTTAATTTTGATTTGACATTGACATGGATTGGATTGGACTATTTGACGTTGCTTGTCCTTCTTCGGAGATTTGACGTTTGACGTTCAACTCAATGTCACCATTGTCAATGCGTTTCGTTGTAAACGTTGTTGCTACCGATCACTACCGATTTTATTTTATATCTTCTTAGTTGTTCAACATTAATTAAATATACATATATAAGCATTCTATTTTTGTTAAGTTTAGAATCTCATAGATCAATGGTAAAGTTAAATCTGATATCTTTTTGTGCTAGGCCGCAATTACATTATCATAGAAATGTAATCATAAATATAGGATTAATTGATTAAAATGACAAAACTATGACGATATAATTAAATAAATTCGACGTAAAATTATGACGACGATATCTTTGTTGTATGGTATGTACTGTACAAGGTAAGCTCCAATTACATTCACACTTCCTGATATCGGACCTCATAATTGTTTTCCGTTTCCGTTTCACGAAATATTAGCACATCGTTGACAATATTTGAAATGACTTAAGTTACTCTTGCTCGGGCCCCAAATCGGGTCTGATATCAGGCCTGATAAAGTGTTGATGTAACTGGCACTTAACGCTAATCGCACACGATTATGGCCTTTTTGCCTTTTTGTCATTTATAAAAAAGAAACATCAATACGATATGTCAGATTTATTTTTTACTAGTAGCAACATCAGTACAAATATTTATTTATGTTAATATTACAAAGAAACAAAAAAGTGCTTATGGAGAATAGCATCTTCATAAAAATGTAAAGTTTCTTAGTCTGCAGTGTTTATCAAAATGCTTAGTTTCTTGTAAATATTATCGTAACAAAATTAATTAACAGTGTATTGCAGTGTCCTGTGCTTGACTTTTGACAATCATTAGTGACCTTGAATTATAGCAGCTGTCAACTTAACCAACAAGCGAGTGAAAAGAAGCGAGCAAGTCGTAGAAATGGAATGATCAGTTTTGAATTATATAGTTTTCTAAGATTTTCACGATGAGGAACGTTAATCCTCATCTCTTGGAAGACAAGATGGACGAGGCGGTGACGCACTACATCACCCACCAGCCCACTGAAGTGAGTTTGTTTTGATGCTGTTGACGCGACAAAAACCCGTAGTTTTAGATCCGTACATAATTTCACTCTTATTTTAACTTGTGTTTTGAATTCAGCTTTTCATTTCAATATTCATCTTTAACCCAACTCACCAGATGGTTGGAAATGTCATGTGTATATTTTATACTAGTGAAATAATATTACTGTTTATAGTTAGGTATTTTGTTAGTAATTTGTATTCTGCTCAGTGTTTGTGAGCTACATGTATTTTTTGATATAACTAAGCTTTTCTATGATCATATTTTGATCGTTTTATATAGCATTACAAGCAACTGATAAGTAAAAATAAGGCTTTGGTTTCCCACTACAATTCTTAAATTTTAGGAATCTTTTGTCCAGTGCCTAAAATTAATGCTTGAATGCATTTTATTAAGATAATGTTACTTATGTTATCTTTCTTATGAACTTTTAAAATGTAATTTTAAGAAGCACAGATTTCACCAGAAAATATTAATGCAACTTATTTCTAGTACCTACTGCATTTCAATGTATTAATTTAAAATTTTCGGTATGTGGCAGGCAATTTTGTATCCTACATAAATCTGTGGAATATAATTATTGTTGAACTTAAATCTAAGTTATCATGTCAAATATTCACTTCTTAGCTTTATCTTAAGATTGTAAAGTATTAAAAAATAGCCTCACATATCCAATACTTTAGAAGGAACACAACTAGGATTATGAGAGCATAATAAAGTTTCTACTTGTGACTACATCTGTGGCAACCTGCACTTAATTATGATTTCTGTAATAAAAACTATCGTAAGTTCTCTCCTGGGATTCAATAGCAAACATTGTCTAAAGTAGTTCAGCAGATTAAGCATGAAATGGTAACAGACAGACAGTTACTTTCACGTTTATAACCATTGGTAGGGATACAGAAAACGGTGTTGTATCTATGCCATTTTGCATAAAATATTATCATTTCAGTGCTTGTAGTAATTGGTAGAACACAAAAAAAACTTTTTCTTTTTTTAGTCTAAGAGCAACTCTGACTGTTTTGCCAATTTCTCAGTGGCTGAAACTTTGCTAGACTGAAGTATTCATGAAGTAAAAATGTAAAATGTATTGCATCCCTCAGTGTAATTCTTCTTCTTTGTCATCACACTCTTGTAGAGTGGTTGCGGTCATAATATCAGGGCAGGTGGCAAGGTTCACAATCTGTCACCATTCTTCTCGTACTTACTGTAACCTTCCTTGTACATTTGTGGAGTGGTTCATTAAGTGCATTTTTGACTAGGTCTGTCCAACTCACAGAATAAATAATAGTACTACACAGAAGGTTCACTGCAACAAAACCCCTGTCTAGATATTGGGAGCATGCACGACTGTCACGCAACCTAGTGTCCGCAATTCTAGGGGAAAACCTCAATTCAATACATCTTATAAAACTACTCCAAAACTAAAAACTACTGAACGGATTTTCATACGACTTTCATCTATCAATAGAGTGATTCTTGAGGAAGGCTTAAGTATAACTTGGTAAGGTTTTGTGTAATAAAATAATAATAATAAAAAATAAAAATGTTTTATTCAGTATCTTAATTAATTACTTTTATTGCATTTGGTTTTCTTCGTCTCTTGGCATAGTGTTAGTTTTATAGGGTAATGTTTTGTGCCTTTTCAAAACTGCATGTAATATGTAGAGTTCCCTAACTGACAGCAAATCACAGATGTCGTAGAGGTCTTTGGTCGGAAATCTAAAGGGTTTAGCATGCATCACCTTTAGTAGTGACCTTTGAGCCCTCTCTAGTTCAAGGAATTTCATTTTGGTAGCCCCACCCCAAACCGGTATGCAGTAGACAAGAACTGATTGTGCCAAAGACACATAGACTTGCTTCAACAGAGTCTGGGAAGCCACATGCCTGAGATTCTTAAAGATGTAGATTAGTTTCCGTGTTCGTGACATAATCAGTTCAGTGTGCGCATGCCAGGTTAGACGCGTAAATTGTTTGAAATATAACGATTTTGTCGGAAAAAATCACGCTGGCTAGGAGCTTTAATCGAAAACTCTTCCTAATCCGTTTGAGCTATAACAACACAATGTAAGGTGGGGTTGTTTCTCATTCATAGGTCTACAAAAAAGTCCGCGATGTGAAATGTCTATCTTTTAAGGATAACTTACTATATCCATTCTTAACTTCTAAAAAAGATCACGTAATATGCGGCATTTGCAAAGCTATTTACATGGATACATTATTAACAATTATCAAAATAAATACGTTAGTTATATTATGCATTTCATACAGCTTACAATGGTCCCTTACACCATACAATTTAAATGAATATTTCAGGAGTAATCGTAAATCAAAGTTTCATTTCGAGCCATATAATTGTACGAAATGTTAAAGACGCTATCCGCAGTTAGTTCAAATTTTTACCACCTTATGCGCTGGGATCGCTTTACTTACCCCCACCACGCACTTCGCACGGTCCCAATACCAAACGTGCCTAAAACGTTACCCAGGGCCGGATTTAGGGGAGGGCAACCGGGGCTACAGCCCCGGGGCCTCCACAAAAAAAGGGCCCCCACAATAGAGACATTGGAAAATTTACCATTTTATTTGGGAAACAATTTGGGGCCAGGGGGCCTCCACTCATTTATTGCCCGAGGCCTCCAGACCTCTAAATCCGGCATTGACGTTACCGATTGCACATAGTAGATATATATATACTTACGACTGTCAGCATTATTGTCATTGTTTCTGCAACTAGTTGTGATGCAGTGTTTACTTGTTTGCAACACCAATTTTGGTGCAGTGATTTACACTTGGCATTGGTGGTAGGTCACCAATACGTACCGCACGTTGTGCCTCTGACTTTTCCTTGCACTACAAGTCGTTCCACTATGTATCCTCTTGACCTTTAAACTAGTGCTAAGCAATTTATTGAATGCAACATGTAAATATTGACAAATTATTATCATGTTTCTTTCCAGTCTGTTCATGTAGATGCAAATTCTCTGGCGCTGAACATACAAGAGGATGAAGGCAACAGAGTTGTGACAGTCATGCCACAGAACTTCAGTCAGCAAATGTGCCGGTATGGTAAAAATTGTATGATCTAAATTGGTTTAACAATAAGAGGGAAAAGTGGCACTTGAAAATGAGATGGGAAAATTATTTCCCACCACAGAACTTGAAAAATATACAAGAGTTTTAGTTAAGTTAGCTTTTTTTTGTATTCACTGCGGTTCGGTTTTGCTATCCTGTCCTAAAAGTAATAGTGTTAATGTTTCTGCTGTCCTTAGCTAGATGTACAAATACAGCGATGGCAGAATAACAGCGTCCATTGCTGGAAGTCCTTAGGGCCGCTGTGCCCCGAGGCCTTTTGGCGCAGACATTAGCTGAGCCACTTTCCCTTTCAATTAGTTTGTAAGCATTATTGTGTACTATTATTAATATTATTATGTACCTATGTTTAAACTTTTTGAATAAACGTCTTTATTATTATTAATTATTATTAAGAGTGACATACATGTTAATGGTGTGGCAGCGTTAAGATTAACTGCAATCACTTTTACCACAAAGTGTTGTTACTTCGCTACTACTACTAACTTCTTTTAAGTCCCAAAAATGCTGCATTACTCTATTTTGGAGTGCAGAAGCACTAGCCAAATAACGTTTTTTTAATAATGTGTTTATATGTATTTCGTATTGTTTTGTAAGTATGATATTTTATTTTAATATAATATGAATATAAACATCCTAATCTAAGACCTAAAATGGATAATAAAGTTGCATTTAAACTTTCCGCAGGCAAGTATCAGTGGGGGAGCACGTGGAAGGGTGGGGGGAAGAAATGCTTGACCCGGATGGCCGGCTAGCAGCCATCGTGGCGCAGCTGGCCAAATCCGGAGCCCCGCATTACCACCCATCACATAAGGTAAATTTTGTTTCTCTAACTTATCTTTAAGAGAAAAGATCATGATTGATGATGAGAGATGGATCGTGATCGTCAATACATAAAGAGAAAACTTTTTCCACTTCTAAGTAATTTCCATTCTCCACGATTTTTGAGTATGTTATAGACATAATGAATAACTAGGTTTATAGGTTTTCCTTTTTTTTCAAAATTTGCAGAACAAAAATTAAATTACTCGTGTCGACTTAAAACACTATTCGGTCGTGCTTTAATTTATCATTACTTGTTGCGAATTTCTTATTTTCTGCACTTGTATCGTACAACGTTTTACAGTACATATGGCTCTTTAAAGTTTCGACATGCATGGAACGCGTGCGGGAAAGTAGCACCATATGTACTACTCGTAAGTATATATTTTTAGCGAATTGCGTTTGTATCGAGACAAACCCTGGGCCCTGAGTGTATAATTACCTTTTTTCATATCTTTTCTAAAATTGGACTGTAACGTCTATAGCCCATACCATCTTGTGTAATGAAACAGCCTGAACATTTTTTTTTTCAGTTGATAAGACGTTTTAATGGATTCCAATGACTTTTATTTTCAGATAACTTCAGTGAGGGGTGATGTGGAGTCCTCAGTTATGCTAGATGGCCAATTGCGGCTTTTCAATGCGCAAACTTTGGTGAGTCGCATATTATTCTACGCATTTGTTAAAGCAAACATTCATTGATTGTATACAGATCGTGTCATTCACGAAGACGTGTGCCTTGACTCGTGTTGTCATAATATTAAAGGTTAGATTTGACAAATCTGCGCGTCATCGTAGATGACACAAACTATAACATGTGTAAATTAAAAAAAAATCGTGCCTCTAAGTTTGACAGCCACATATCGTGTGATAATAAAATTACGGGAATGTACAGCGACATTTACGTAGGTGTAACATTCGAAGCAAGATTTTTGTTAGACTTTATTCCTTTTAACTATTAATAACTCTTTGTATAACTATAAAATAATAGGGTAGTTGACTTTTTAGTCTAATCAGTTTCCTTTTTCGAACTATCAAAACGATTACCCACTATGGAATCTATGAAATACAGAACAATGACGTCAAGGTCAAGTTACATACTTATTTTATAGTTCTTTCGGATTTATTAATTATTAAATATAAATTGTGTCTGAAAATAACTGCGGACACTACGGTCTAGGTTTTTCCCATATTTTTCTAGTGCTTTATTTCGTGCATGGTGTGAAATAATTTATTTTAAATACAGGGAACATTCCTATTACCTCTACAAGTGCAGTTTCTCTGAAATCTACATCAATGTATTTTCAGTGTAGTATCAGTGATTCTAAACCGTTGTACCGCGAATTTATATCATATTAATCTTTACGATCTGTATGTTAACGGTTCCGTCGTGTGGTAATATTATGGAAAAAGAAGTAGGAAGTATTTGGTCCTCAAATTGTATAATGAAATACCGTATGATAAAAGGGAGTGTAAATCACTTAGAATGTTTATGTTTAAAAGAAAATGTTTCTCACAAGCAGAATCAAATTGAAGTTACCATTATAAGCAATAAGATGTACTTAACAAGTAACTAGCCATTTAGCTAAGTCTACCCATCTATGTTTTAAGGGAGTCCCTCTGCCAACAAACTGTCCTGCAGTTTGGCAGAATAGTTGTTTTATAGAATGGGTTATATTTAACAGTTTTGAACACGGTTAGTTTCACTAGACTTAAATCGACCGGGTATAAACCGTGATTACCTTTTATATTTTTGAGGTCCCGATATTTCGACGCAAAACAATATAAGAGGTAATCACGGTTTATATCCCGGTCGATTTAAGTCTAATGGGGTATAATTATTCTGAATAAATGTTTTTTTTTATTTACATCATTGATGTACCCATATTGATGTCCTTGTCGCGCTCAGGAGCAGCAGGGTGACTCAATAGTTGTGCAAATGCCATCGTTGCCGCCGTTACCGCCGCTGCAGGAGATGAAGCGGTGCTCCGACGCTGACTGGTTCAACAAATCCAAGAATAACATGAAGGTATTTTGAACCGGACCTTATTAGTTTTCTCCTTTTTAACCGACTTCAAGATTTCAAAAGGAGGAGGTTCTCAATTCGGTTGTGTTTTTATCATTTTCGTTTATTCATGCAAAAGCTTAAGCATTTGATTAAGTAACATTATACTAAATATGCACGCTAATGCGGGTCCACACAGAGCGAACAGCCTCGCGAGGAAATTTCTTCGCGCGGCAAACGCTCGGCCTCGCGCGGCCGCGTGCTCGTGTAACTATTTGCTCGGCAAGATGGCGTCACTAGGCACGTCTACTGGCCGTTTTGTGCGCGAGGAAATCGCCTCGCGCGTATGCTCGCTCTGGGTGGATCGGAGTAAAAATATTCAAAAAAAATGTTTACAACTTAAATTATATATATATCGTTGTCTGAGTACCCACAACAGAAGCCTTCTTGAGCTTACCGTGGGCCGTGGGACGTAGTCAATTTATGTAAAAGAATGTCCCTATAATATTTTTTATTGAATATTTAATAGAATACAAAAGTTAAACTAATTACATATTTTTTTGTAAACTTATATAGCGCCATCTCTAAACTCGATGGCACGATAGTCCTCTTAGATAATTCTTTGCTATGATAACACTTCTGCTATTTATAGTCCCTCACAAATGTTCATAGACCAACAGCGTGCTACACTCCGAAGGCCAAGTCCTGGAGCTGCCGGACGCGTCTCCGGGCCAGAACCGGCAGCCCAGCAAGAAGAGCCTGCCGCACAAGAAGCGGATATCCCGGAAACTAAAACGGAATACTGGGAACACCACCCCGCAGCAGGTCAATATGCAGTATGCTATTCTAGTTCCTAACCAATATCCAACAGACCTACAGCATGCTGGACTCCGAGGGCCAAGTCTACAAAAAAAATTACACAAGATCTCGCCTAGACGGCTGGTAAAAGACATCTCAGAACTAGTAAATACCTTGTGCATCAGTTGGTATAAAAGTGCTCTCACACATCAGTTATGGAACAATTTAAACTAGTTTTGTACTTGTCAGAAAATGCCATGTGGAAATACATTACTGGCCAAAAATATATCACCTTCAGATTTTTACGGCAAACCTTTTTAGGGTTCCGCACTAATCCGTAGTCAACTAGGAACTCTAAAAAGCTTTGACGTAAAAACCTGAAGGTGATATATTTATGGCCGGTACTGTACCTTATGTCTGTAAACCCAACTATCAATTCCCGAACATGTTCTAACACTATAGAGAAATAAGTAAGCATAGATTGCTCTCTCCATACATCCGTTTTCTTACCAAAACGCGGGTTATTTCGGACTCGAAATCTAGCGTTAACCAGCGGATTTATCAGTACCGCTACTTGACACTAGATGTCACGAGTGTCGCGACTGACAAAGTGTATTGCTCAACAATTTACTAATTGCTCAATAATGAGCATTATACTTTTCGTTCGTCGCAACATCTATTGTCAAAAAGCATTACTGGTACGCTACTTAACGCTAGATGTCGACTGCGAAATAACCCGCGTTTTGGTAAGAAAACTGATTTATGGTGTTGGCACTACTTACTTATTTCTCTATGCTAGGTGTTAACCTAACTTTACTTTCACAGGACATAGTAGTTATCAGCTGCAACGACGAAGTGCAACAAGAAGAGATACTCCCCGACAACTATGTAACTCAAGTGCAGCACCAGACGCATCTCGCGGACGACGCACACAATATCACGCACGAGGTAACCTGACAGCAGTTTTTTTTATTTATATGAGTTCTTTATTTAACATAATTTAGTACAATGTAATTACTTAATCTAGTGTACATTTCCATCCTAGACAGTAATAACAATAAATTAATACAGTTTAGTGAGATGTAGGCGCTCATTATAAACTTTTTAACAACTTAGTGTTTATAACATTGCCATGGGTAAAATCATACTTACACTAAAGCTTAGAACAGCAGCATAACTATTATTACGTTCGCTCAGATATAGCTTACGTTTGTTGCATACATAATACAGACAGCAGTTATTGATGGTAGAATAGGGTGGTTCAAAAAACATTTTTTTCTAACGGGGTTAGAAATAAGGATACCCTTTTGATTGTATATAGATCGTGTCACCCTTTTGTTACACTTATTATGCTGATAAAATACACCAAGTTTTGTAAGTTCTGTTGTTAAAAAAAAAGTTCTGTTGCCATGCATGCTTTTGCAGCTTTCTACTAACGATCACGGAGCAAAGCCGCGGACGGACGGACAGACGGGAATCGCGAAACTATAAGGGTTTCTAGGTGACTACGAAACCATAAAAACAGCGTCAAACAATTCGAAGATCCTCAATTCCTCACAACCTTAGAAGTAAAACGCCAGTTACGAAAAGAGATACCTATACCTAAGCCATCTTTATTGTCATAGTGTCACGATTATCCGCTAATATTATAACCAGTGATCGGTTTTTTGGATTCGACATGGGGTGAACGACCTCAATCATTATGTTAGTATGTATATGCCCCGGGAATCCGGGCTTTATGTTGTTAGAAAAGGCAAAAAAATACAATGTGTTTATTTTATTACACTTTAAAACATCTAAGTACCTGATAGACGAGTACTTACTCACCGTTCTTTTGTCTAAATCGAACAAATGAGCACAAGTGTTTACACTGGCAGCTCATTTGCTGCCTCCAAAGCGGCACATTTTGTACCGTTTGGATAAAAGTTCGGCGAGTAAGTACGCGTGTCTATCAGCTAATATATAGTTACTACGGGTTAATTGTTTGAATAAATGAATTCGTTACCGTAAAACTACCCAACTCTAGTCCAATACTGCAACTATGGTCCACAAGTTCAAAAGGAAATTAAGTATCTATACCAATGTTCCTTGTGGTTTACTCCTAGTTTTACCTTCCATTTATAAACATACTTTGCCTTAGAACTACAAAAATATAGTAAAATACACACCTGAACGAGAAAAATTGAGTTTATTTGTGGACCATAGTTGGGAGCTTTGGACTATAGTTGGGTGGTTTTACGGTATCAAAAAGTCAATTACACTTCTTTCAACTGAGAGGTAGTTTGAGAAAAACAATGTCCACAATGTCAAATGGTTTTATTGCTCACCAAAAATAATTAGAACTGAAATCCAGAGAATAATGAAATGTCAATGTCAAGATTTTGAAGTACTTTTCCATCATGACAGATATATAAGCTAATACTTTGTGGAGGTTTTAATATATTTTGCTTTATAACATTTGAGACAAAAACTTTTATTCTTTTCCTAATCTCAACATTATTAGGAAAAGAATAAAAGTTTTTGTCTCAACTGGTTGCCATGTAAGAGTAAAAAATTCCTTAGAGATAATTTAAATTGTTTTATTTTTGAACGGTTTGTTCGGTATCGCGGGAAACTGTCGTATCTATATTAACTTTTCTACTTGATATCCCGCGAGGGAGATAAAAATAACCGATCACTGATTATAACCAAAGTAACTGGAACTCTATTTTCAACTTCTACGCTCACTCTGGTTATAATATTAACTGAAAATCGTTGAGCATTAGACTTTTTGTTTGCCGCGATATCTATTGTCAAGAACAAGTACTGAGAGTTCCGCTACTCGATATCGACTGCGAAAATAATAAGCATTTTGGTACCAAAACTGATGTATGGAGTGAGCACTCTATTACTTCTTAGTTCTCTATGGTTCTGACTGAACGTCGAGCGAACTTCACAAAGGAGTTTTGGCCGAAGGGTGTCAAGTTTCGGCGGTTCCGCGGCCGGCTCCTTGACACAGCGTGGTTGCGAAATTCATCGCAGCCATAGTGTGTGTTTTAGTTTTTAAGATATATTTTATATTGTATGCTACTTTTAAGGTATTTATCTATGGGCCCATAGTTGCCTGAAAATATTTTTCATTTCATTTCAAATCCTGGTAAGGATATTTGTTCCTGAGTCATGAGTGTTTTCTATGTATTTAAGTATTTATATATTATATATATCGTTGTCTAAGTACCCACAACACAAGCCTTACTGTGGGACTTTAGTCAATTGTAATAATGTCCTATAATATTTATTTATATTGTGACTACAGGTCCGGCCAGTGCTAATATGCTGCATATGCGGGGAATACTACGGCGAGGAACAGCTGAAGTTCTACCAGCATCTCAAGCAGCACTACGAGCCTCATGCCACCATCATCATCGAGAACCCTGTGTCTGACTTAGGAATTGATAAGGTATGGAAAAAAAGAAAATCCAACGTACATTAACTGGGAATATTTAAGGGATAGTAGTTGTTAACCAGCTTTGAATCGTTATAGATTTTTCTGAATGGTCATTCAAAATTAAAATTGATTAAATTAAATCGAATAATGATATTCAAATCCCTTTAAAACATATATTTAGTATATTTTCTATAGATATGCAATACGCGTGCGTCCGTGAGGGACAAAACATATGCAATGCGTCGAAATTCAAAACACGTTTTAAGACCTACATACTTTGGTCGGGTTCATTGTTACCCACCATCATAAAACCATACTAAATTCATGGCGGGGACTAAAAAAAGACTAACAAGGACAAACCATAATAACGCTTTCTCTGCTACTCCTACCGAAAGATACATAAGACTATCCCGTTCGGTCATTTCCCCCCCCCACCGCTCGTACGTGGATTTGTATTTTCAATAGCGCCTGATTATCGCCATATTGTTTAGGGACTGTGATGTATTTAGTCACAAATTTATTAAAGTAAGAATATTTCAAAATCGGCCCACATGCCTGGTCCATAACTTATACTCACAAGGTTGTATTATATACATTAATGTATTAAATTCCTGGTTTTATCAAACCTACACTAACTCACCGCCCGTGGTATATTTCCGTTTTAGATGACCAACACCTGCATAGAGGACAATGCAGCGAACCTACCAGACTCAATAGTAGAACTATCTTTAGAAAACACAGTCCCGAAAACTATGTACCAAACGATGGACAAACACATCCTTTACACATCCAGCGACAAGACGCTTCAATACTCTAGCAAGGTGCAATATTCCATGGCAAGTATGGATAAAGAGGTGCCGAGTAATGAAGTGGAGAAAGGGGACTTATATGATACACTGGACAAGTTGGAGATGTATAATTGTATGAAATGTAATAAGACGTTCAGAAAACAGAAGCAGTGTGAGACGCATATCAAGGAAGTGCATGGGAAGGTAAGTTTTGTAAATTGCTGTGCATCAAGTTTCTTTCATCCCTGACAATGTGATTAATAATTTTGCATGTGGGTCAAAATTCTTTTCGTTTTGTTTTTTGTCTCCAAAAAATGTGCCGGAGTGTAGCTTTTTGTATGAGATGAAATTAAGTTATTATTTTTCTGTCATGTTAAATGTAATCTACAGCTAAAAAGAAATGGAATAGCACTCGCCTTTTTTTATTAATTTGATAAAATACAAAAATACAAACGTGACAGAGGGGTCCAAAACAAGACAACAACAATAATTTTGACCCAGGTAATGGCTAATTCACAAAGTGTGCCCGAATGATTATTTGGAACTAAGAGAACTATGGAAGGTAGAGGTAAGAATGGAATCACCATGTACCAAAAAGTGTCCGTCAAAATACCTTAAATAGGTGACGCTACAATACTTAGAATAATTGAAAAAAAAAATCAAATTATAGACAGCGCACTTCACTCCGTTAATAACGCCTACGTTCTTATCTACTCTAGCGCTACTCTGGAGAGATTTGGAACTATTATTTATAGCTGACAGCTGGGTACTTTTGCAACAGTTTTGCCTATGGAGATTGAATTCCTTACCTCTACCTTCCATAAAGAGAACTCTAGTCATTAAAGAGGGTAGTCTAATAAAATAAGTATTTTGCCATGGTAACTTATACAACTTGACAGGGCCCCATTTCTCAAACGATATTAGTCTAATATTATTAGTGTGTTGCCATGGTAACCCATACGATTTGACAGTTCGTGGACTAATAATATTAGACTAATACCGTTCGAGAAATAGGCCCTAGGTTCGGACCTAGGGGATCCCTTCCGCAGGGGTCGGCCCCTGCGGAAGGGATCCCAGATGTCTTATACTTTACACATCTTCCACAATTCAAATTTATTAATTTCATTTTATTCTTTATTCGTTTTATTTTCTTTTCCTTTTGTAAGAGTTCAACATGTTTTCTGAAAGAACTACGTATTTGTATGATGTGATGTACATATCTATTTTTAAATCGAATTTCTAAACTTAAAGTAGCTACTGTATGTAATAGGGTTGTTTCCAATTTTTTGAAACGCTCGTATTACGTTCTATATTCACTAAAAGTTGCCCTAAAATTCAACTTTTATACTAAAAACGGCTTTAAATATGTTAAATTAACAAAATATATTTTGACAGATGCTTTCGCGCCCAAACGCTCTTTGAAAATTGTGTGACGTCACAGTTTACGGTTTGACACATAACTACATACGCACGTAGAAGATACGAACTGTCAACTGACATTTGTCGTTTTGTTGTTTATCGCCTAACTGTCAACAGTGTCAATCCGAGAGTTGTGACGTCATCAGAATGTTCAATGACGTTTCGAGTTTGGTCACGTGACGTGTGCCAAAAGATATTTTAAATTCAATATTTACAAAAATATGGTTATTACAGGTCCACTAAAGGTAGTTTAACATGTTCTTATAATCCAAAAGAATTTATTAGGATACAATTCTGCCCTAAGATTTGTAGATGGAAACAACCCTATTGCATGATTTCTATAGTAATCTAAATTGTATTTTTTCTTATTTAATGCATGTTAATTATAAGACGCAATGTTTTGAAAAGTTGTATCCCGCCGAGATACTTGCCGTTCGATATTGCGATACCCTCCTCAAATGGAGGTGGGATTTAAATCTTCTCGGTTTAGAGCCGGTGTAGCTTTATTTGACGTTCATAAGCGCATTGTAATAGACTTGAATAATAAAGTATCTTTATCTTTTTTATTTTATTTACGTAACAGCTAGAGGACATGGGCGAGTTCAGCGAGCCCGAGGACCTGATGGAGGGCATCCACGTGGCCGTGGAGGGCGTGGAGCCGGCGGAGGGCGAGCCCTACGAGCAGGCGCTGCTGCCGCACCTCACCGTGGAGAACGGGACCGTGCACCAGGAACACGTCAGGCACTGGTGAGGACTTGTCGTCAGGTACAGTTGCAAACCTTAAACGTGGTTGTCGAGAGACCTTCAGAAGAAGAGGACTTACTTTATGACCTTTGTCATAGAATAAATAACCCCCCCCCCTCCCCCCAACGAAGTTTAAGGAAAGACCGTCAGCTGTAAAATGAACATGTAAAAAATACGCGCCACTTTATGTCCGCAAAGTTTGCGTAATATGTAAATAGCGTAATCCGTTTATGGCGTTTGAAGCGTTTTGCCAGATGAAATGCTACATGCAAAGTTTCATGACTTGTAATTGCTATAATAAAAAGGTAAAGTGCTTATTTTTTACATGTTCATGCGACCAGCTGATGTTCTTACCACCGCGATATAACCGGCTGACGATTTTTTAAATTATTAACAATAGCATCTGAACTATCTGACAAAGTATCAAACGGGAGGCGACGTCAAATTTTTTACGTGTTTCGGTGGCTGCCTAACCTCAACCCACTAACGGAGCGGCAGCTGACGTCCACTAGGGTTCATCATACATAACCGTTAACCATTATACGAGTTTTCGCCCGGGAGGCGATTGGTCATGGAAATCGTTCCTGGTTCGCGGTCTATGTTTCACAAATTCAATGCGTAATGAAGTATTAAAGTGTTTTTTTCCGAGTTTTTTCTTTAATTTATACACATATTTTGCGAAAGTTTTGTCTTAGAACTACATTCAAATAATTAGTCATACTTGAACCATGATATTTGAGTTAATTTTGGACCATACTTGGAGCTTTTAGACTATTGTTAGATGGTTTGATGGTAATTTATTAAGGGTAAGGGTAAGGGTAAGACCCTATTACTCATAGTTTTGTGTTCCTGTCGGTGAGTAAGGTTGCCAGAGCTCAACAAGGGTGCAGAGTGTTAGGGTCGCCAACGCATATGTAACACCTCTGGAGTTGCAGGCGTCCATAGGCTACGGAGACTGCTTACCATCAGGCGCCCAACAAACATTACACCGTCAGTTACAGGCTTCTTTAAAACTTTAATCTTTTGAACGGCGTTATAATAATCTCAGTTATAGCTTGGAACGTTATAGAGGAGTTAAGAAATAAATTCCACTCCAACAGTGGTTCTAGAGCTACAATGGATGATGTTATGCAGAATTGAGAGTAATAATAGTGTTAATTACAGCTACTGGAGTCAAGCTTTATAGCTTTAACCTGTTTGTAACACTTAAATCTTTACAACAGCGCCCGCTGACACTTACTGATGTTTATTGTTACTTAATGGTTACTGTGAAGTATCTTATATATCTTTAGGTGTTGTGATAACTTTAAGCTGCAGGCATGGGTTGCATAAAAGAGTTAGTCAAGTGTGTCGTAACACCAGATACTAAAAGCGTTGCATAACTCTCTTATGAAGTTTCAAGCTTTAACGTAGCTCTTATGTATACTAAAGACTGCACAATACTCTCGACTAAAGATGCTGTATCTCAAAAAGTGTAAATGATGCGTTAAGGGAGAGCTAAAGCTGTAATAGCAAGTTCGCCATTGTTTTAGTAAAGTAACCTAAAAATGTACTTGTTTGATCAATATTTATGTACAAAATACTCCATTAATAATTTTTATTTTATCATTCTATCGATGCCACGTAACTTTACTTGCCAATGGCCGACAAAAAGAACAAGTTGCTGATAAAACTTTAAGGCGTCTATTTTATTAAGCATAAGTTTTACTTTAAATCTTTAATTAATCCGGAGCGCGTTAAAATTAAGATGGAAAACATGGTATACACTTACCGTAAAATCGCAGGCGCAGCACTTTTTCACTTTTCACACGATAAAACTTCTTCTTCCTAATAAAAACTTGCGAGCAGATCGCCATTAAATGTTGCTGTGATAAGTTTTATTTTCTTTGTATCATTTATTTTATAAGTTTGATCGTTTTGGATTTCTTTGAAGCTAATACATAAAAACAGTACAAAAAGAGTTCTCAAAAAGCGGTCACATATTTAATTGAGAATGTTTTAGATATCTAGTACGCGTTAAATCGTTAACCCACTCTCTCTTATAGGTTTAACAAGTTTAAAATTCTTAACTGAGGGTTGTCTCACACCTATTGTGTTAGCTAATGATTCTATGAGAACGTAGAACCGGCTAAAGTAGTAGCTGAGGGTGAATTAACTCCCTTCTAAGTACTTCTAACCCTTAAGTAACACTGTTGTATAGGCTTCCTGACACCTTTACCTGTAAAAAGTGGGGCCTGATTCGTGGTTATAAGGGTGGTATAGAGTCCTCTACCAACCTACTACAGGTATTCTTAACACTCTTAATTCTCGAATGAGAGCATTATAACAGTGATATGTAGGCTATTTTGACGCTGTCATGTTAGTTGGGCGGGCCTTATGCCTGTTTACTACCGACGTAGTATAAAAAAACATAAGTTTTTATCACAATACGAGTAAACGATTAACTGGTTAAAAGTGGTGGTTGGCTCAAAGGTTAACTGGAAGAGATCCCTGAAAGGGATAAGTTCGCCTTTGTACAAATGATGTGTGTTCTTTTCTGTTTTATGTTTCTTTCTGTACAATAAAGTGTTTTACAGTTCATATGGTGCTACTTTACCGCACTAGTGCGAAAATTAGCATATTACGTTACTGTGTCGAACATTTAAAGGGCTATATGTACTGTAAAACGTACGATACATGTGCGAATAGGTAATTCGCAACTCGTGTCGATTTAAAACACTCCCTTCGGTCGATCGCCACTTTTTCGAATTTCCTATTTTTCGCACTTGTATCGTAATGTACTATTATTACTACTTCTACTACTACGATTGTTCACCGCCAGGTACATGCGCGGCAACCAGCCGACCGCGTGCGGGCCGGACGCGTACTGCCCGGTGTGCCCGGCGCGGCCGGACCACCACAACGACTCGCAGCTCAAAGGTACGTCGCAGTAGCGTTCTTTATAAACGTCTGTCAACTCTAACAAGCTTTTGATAAATCCCCATTTGTCACTTGGGATAGTATTTCACCTGTGCAATTTCTTGGTCCAACGTGTGTTTGCGTGTCACATTATTTCACAAATCAGTTCAGATATGCGACTTACAGGCTGGGAGAACAACTAAACATAAGAAACCATTTTTGTACAACCTGAGACTGATACGCTTAGCTCGAGCTTCACCTCACTTTTTCAATCAAAAATATGAAATTCAAGTGCAAAAAATAATATAAAAGCAATATAGGTAAAAAACTTAAGTAAGTCACCTGTTGTATGTAGTTGTGTCGTGTTCGAATAGACAATCTAGTTTAAAAGACACACACAAACAAAACAAATGTCTATTCGAACACGTCACAACTACATACAACGGGTGACTTACGTAAGTTTTTTACCTATATCTGCATACACGTCCGGGGATTAAACCCGGATCGTCTCTGTTACCACCTATTTCTGCGGCTGTTTGCCAATTGCGCCACTATAGTATATACTTAAGTCCGCGAAATTAGGCTAAGTACTTATTCTTAAGAAATCATTTGAACAAACGGCCGTCGTGACGGAAAAATCTTACACTTTTTTTGCCTAGCTCCCATCCGCCAACCGTCCGATAAGGAACTTCGTTCCAATAAATAAATATACACACAACGGGATTCGAATCCACGACTTCCAGCTTCGAAGGCAAAAGGCACTAATCATAATCAGATGTTTCTCAACATCCACAGAGGAAGTCTTCCAAAGAATATTCGACGTAGAAGTGCCGGCAGCTGAAAACTCCAATTTCGCTGAGAACATAATAGCCGACACCGAGATACCGGAGCCCGAGAAATCTGACGAAAAGCCCGAGAAAGGCAAGAAGGGGAAGAGCTTCGAGTGTCCGCAATGCGGGCGCGTGTTCCAGCACAGGTTTGTTTCGTTTCTAGGATTCTGTACCTCAAAAAACGAAACTCTCAGGATCTCTCGTATGTCTCTCTATCGGTTTGCCATAGCCTGTTAGCTCCGAAGCTTCTGGGCCAAATAAGTAAAAATTTGGTACATGTATGTAAATCTATGACCAAAAGATGAACAATGAATGATTTCTAAAATTGATTTATGAGAAAAATATGAGAATCTCAAATATATTTTTTCAAATAATTTTAAGATTAATAGGTAGAAGTTATTTAAGAAAATAAGACACTACAAATATAATAAACAGTTTAGATTGACAACATCAAATGTTATTGTCGTATCTTTAATTTATGAAGTTTTTGACCAGTAATGAAGGTTGTATATGGTTAGGAAGTATATCGATAAGTGTGATAATTGTAAAAGAAATAGAATAGAATATGTAACATAACATTTCCGACATGCCTAGTGTTTGATTTTATAAGTTATGTCATATAAAATCTGAATTGCATTTAATCATTTTTTTAAATAATATTAGCGACTCCTTTTTCTTCTCTGCTCAGATTGCCACCACTTGTCCGTACGCTAGGCATGACTACCGAAAGGGCAGCATGCATTCTGAGTGAAAAGAAACGAGCCCGTTTAAAAAACAATTTTATCCTCATACATATATAGTTCAAATTCAAACCAAGAAATTGTCACCTAGCCTATTCTATATCTAATATTGTTATTACAGAAATAGTCTGCTGTACCACGTGTTATCGCATAAGGGAAAGCAACATGTATGCCGCGAATGCAATAAAGGTTTCTACACGTCGGGCGCGCTGAAGGTAATTGCAACACTTGAGACCCCTCTCACTAAAGTTTTTATTTTGAAATTTTACGTTTTGATAAAGGGCAAACGCCATGATAAAATTCACGCAATCTAGACTAGAGATACGCAAAACGCTTCACTGAGTTGAAAAGATTGATTCATAACTCGTTCGCGGAGATATATATCACTAATTTCGCTCAGTGGATTTGTAGACTATATTGTTCACGTGTAAGATAACACACACAGTCATAAGTGCGACCAAGATGGCGAATCACGTAAACGATCCCGAATTCTTCCGAACCGCTCCGCAACATCGTCTCACTCTTTTGGCTCGGCCGGCTCATTCGAATCAGTGGGAAAGAGCGAGCAAGTAACACTGAGATTGATGAGTTATTGAGCGAGTTAAATCTTCAGTGAGTTGAAGAGTGAATGAGTTGAATCAAAGAGAATTAGAAATAATCCACCTGGATTTCCAAAGAAAACTTTGTAGCCACAGTAAATTTACTGCTATCTTTAGACACATGATTAAAACTTTTAGAGCGCCATTTGATATTTAACAAATTTAACACATATCTATGAAAAATTAAGGATCAAAGTCAAATGGCGTTCTAAAAGTTTTAATCATGTGTCTAAAGATGGAAGTAAATTTACTGTGGCTACAAAGTTTTCTTTGGAAATCCAGGTGGATTATTTCAAATTCTCTTTGATTGAACTCATTCACTCTTCAACTCACTGAAGATTTTCTTCGACAATCCGCCTCTATTTCAAATTCTCTTTGGTTCAATCAAAAGATATAGTTCGTGAACTCACTTACTCGTGAAAGACACATGTCTAAACTAGACTAGTATTTTTCATATTCGAAGAGTAGGATGACAGGTATCATCTCCATATAATTTATAACCTAAAAACGCCAAAGCTGTCAAAATTATACAGATATGATACCTATCAGTATCACCCTACTCATCGAGTTAGAAAATTATTATATATTTGGCGTTATTTGCAAGAACAGACTAATCAAGCCTTAAAAGGTTAAAATTGGCTCGAAAACTTCTAATTTTCATTTATTTTTAGTTGTATAATGTCACCCTGCATACCATAGCTATATTATTATTATAGTATAATAGAGATAGTGACATATAGAACCGAGTGATGTAACGAGCAAAATTTTAAAAAGAAGCATATTTTTCAGAGCAATCTCAATAAATAGTAAAAACCAGCTGAAAGGCCATATCTCCCATTCTTATTTCTAACGTTTCCCAGTGGCATTCAATAACAGACCTTATGCGTATGTCGTTTAGATCCACAAGCGAGTGCATAACGGCGACCGGCCCTACAAATGCGAGGAGTGCGACCGCGAGTTCCGACAGTGGAGCGACCTTAAATACCACAAGGTGTCGCTACACTCCAATCAGGTAAAATTTTTGGAGTTTATTGGAGTTTACTCCTTAAGGCCTCTTACGCACTAGCGGTTGGCCGCTTAGGCGGTTCGTTTGTGCGGGTAGCCGTCTGACGCGTTTGTTATAGCGGCTGGCCGCTATGGCGGCCAACCGCGATAAAACCGCGTTAAGCGGCTGGACCGCTCGGCGTCATTGGTCCATTGACAAAATGGACGCCGTCGAGGTAGCTTGTGTTATATATTTGTACTACCTAAAACAAGGAAAGAAAAAAAAAGATACTGGATTCATCCTTTACTAGAAACACGCAACAAATGTGGCCAGTTCACAAGTTGTTTTCAAGAACTGGAGAAGCACGATGATATTTTTCTCTGCTTTGTTATAATTAAGTGTCACGTCGTATAACTGTTAAAAAAAAAATTTTATCTGTTTATTTCATAACAAAAAACAGGCATTTTTCTAACTTAACTATTAATCTTAAATTAAAAAGATTTTTTGAGTTAAGGAGTCTATGCTAAGTGTGTAGAATTAATTTATACAGTACACTACATCTTTATATAATATTGCATAATTTTCGCATTTTAAGCATGTGTTTCTATAGATCTAACTTGCCCACATGTTCATCCTTATTCATGTTCGACCTTCTAATGAGCTTACTAATTCATATGGAAATCTATTCAATATATTTTGCTTTACTATAAAAAATACTCATCGGCGGCTCGCCGCACACTGAATCACCAGTGCGTATAGACAAGTTGGCCAAGCAGCTCTCCATTCAACCGCCGCGGTTGAAATTTTGTGGCGGTCGAGTGCGTACGATCAGAAGCGGTTGCATATTAAACTGGAAAGCGGCTAGCCGCCCCCGCGGTTAACCGCTAGTGCGCAAGAGGCCTAAGAATCGCTTTTCATAAATAAGCCTGTAGGGCTAAGATGGTCGGCTCTTTATCATTTGTCACCATGCCTGTCACGTTCTAACAAGTATGTAAGCGCGAAAGTGACGGCCATAGTGACAAGTGATAAAAATGGAGCCATGCTGCCACCGCAGGGGTATGTAAACTAAGTAAACTCTAGTCGTGCGTCGGAGCTGACACACACACTTTTTGTTTGGTAAATATTGCTATGAATTTATGACACACAAGCATATCTCTATGCCACCCAATCATGGTGGCACCCGTACGAATTACAGTTTTTGTAGTCATTTTCTAAAAATATCCAATGTAATCAATTTATATTTATAACCGACTTCTAACAAATAGATTTTTTATGTATGTTCGCCGATTTCCGGAGCCCATTAGACCAATTTCGA
Source organism: Cydia pomonella (assembly GCF_033807575.1). NCBI lineage: Eukaryota > Metazoa > Arthropoda > Insecta > Lepidoptera > Tortricidae > Cydia > Cydia pomonella. The sequence continues at coordinate 21,030,565 of NC_084706.1, read as the reverse complement.
TCATTTTTTTTGTTTGAAAGAGTAGGTTTTCTAGTTGGTCCCAGCCAGGATCTGATGTTGGGTTCCTAAAGAACAGGGGGGATTTCAAATATTATAGGCTCATCTATAGTGATTTGTGGATTTTTAATTATAACTCGCGCATAAGAAAAAAAACATTTATTCAGGATCAGGACCTTTACAATATTATTTAGGACTTAATAACACCTTATAAAATTATAAACATGTAATTTAAAAAGCGTCACAAACTTTTTTCGGATACCTTGACGCTGGTTTTCCATGGCAGAAAGCACTATTAAGTGAAGTGGAACTGTTTTCTTCATACCTAAGAAGACCACAAAATGATAGCATGTTAGTGTATTTTGGAAGTCCGTTCTTTTTTTTATTGAATCAAGCGTTACTTTGCAGACATCCATATTAATTAACTGTTAATAAGGCATAATGGTTTCAGGCAATTTATGCAAAATTGAACCCTAAGCTATTACTTTGAAATAAAGTTCAAAATCAGGTGGGAAATATATTCCCTCTGCCTTATAAATGATTAAGAGAATTAGTTGCTTTGCTATTCTGTATATTTATTGATTTTATTTTATTATACTTACTTTTTCCATCCAATCAATGTTACCGGCTTCCCACTGCGAAAAGAAATTAATAGGGACGCCAATAAATACGTATAACAAACCAGCACCAAAAGTTAATTTGTATAAATATACAAGTTACGTCTTTACCTTTAAATGTCATCGTTTTACAGAAACATTTCAAGTGCGAATTCTGCAGCAAAGAATTCGCTCGCAAATATTCGCTGAGCGTCCACCGGCGAATCCACACGGGCGAGCGCAACTACAAATGCGAGTATTGTAACAAAAGCTTCCGCGCCTCCTCCTACCGGCTCTCGCACATGCGGACTCACACAGGTCAGTTATCTTTTTATTTATTTAGCTGTATTTAACCCTAATTAATACACGTTTACAGTACGCATGGTACTACTTTCCCGCACGCGTGCGGGAATGAGCATTTTCCGTGCATACGTCGAAAGAGCCATATTTACTGTAAAACGTTGGACGGTACACGTGGGAATAGGTAATTCGCAACTCGTGTCGATTTAAAACACTCCCTTCGGCCGTGTTTTAATTTATCGCCATTCGTTGCGAGTTTCCTATTTTCTGCACTTGTAAATAACTAATTCTATAGAGATAACACGGTAATACGGTAATTCTAACTGGAGTAGCAGAGAAAGCGCTTTTATACGTTGTCCTTGCTGTAGTCTCACTTACGCTACCTGGTATCCACGACATGCGACAGCACTGCAACGCCGCAACATGCAACATGCCGGTCGTAACATGCGGCTCCTGTACACATCGTATAGATAGAGTATTTGACTACTAATCAAATCATCTTTATTCGAACTGTCAGTATGATTTGCTAGTTCATGCAAAGAAAATATCAGATCACAATATAAGTACAATATGGTACTTCCGAGAACTAGCACCTCAATATATAAACAAAGTACGTTCATATCTGCTATTAATGTCTTCAACCATCTGCCAAACGAAATAAAAACCGGCCAAGAGCATGTCGGGCCACGCTCAGGGTAGGGTTCCGTAGTTACTCTTCCGTCACAATAAGCTAAACTGGAGCTTAAAGTGTAGTAAATGGACCCTTTCACCCGAGTTAAACAAATAGGCAAATTTGCATAATCAGTACCTAATTAAAGTAAGTCTTTTTACTATGAAGGGAAAACTTTTTGCGATAACTCAAAAACAGCTAAACTGATCATGTCCGCTATAGTTTTCATTTAATGTCTTTCTTAAGCTCTACTTTCACAATTTTTTTCATATTTTTTAGACCTATGGTTCAAAAGTTAGAGGGGGGGGGACACATTTTTTTTTTCTTTCGGAGCGATTATCTCCGAATACATTCACTTTATCAAAAAATGTTTCTTGAAAACCCCTATTAGTTTTGAAAGACCTTTCCAACGATACCCCACACTCTAGGATTGAAGCGAAAAAAAAAATTCACCCCCACTTTATGTGTAGGGGAGGTACCCTAAAAAAAATTAAATTTTTAGATTTTATTGCACGACTTTGTCGGCTTTATTGATTTATATATCCATGCCAAATTTCAGCTTTCTAGCACTAACGACCACGGAGCAAAACCTCGGACAGACAGACAGACAGACAGACAGACAGACAGACAGACAGACAGACAGACAGACAGACAGACGGACATGGCGAAACTATAAGGGTTCCGTTTTATGCCATTTGGCTACGGAACCCTAAAAAGCCTCGAAGGAAATACTTTTAAAAGATGCTTAAAAAACTTTTTAATAGACAAAGTTTTCTATAATTTAAAAGAATTTTATAACTATGTAAACCTAAATGTATATTAAAATATAGTTTAAGATAAAATACTAAAACCAAGTTTAAGTTAAAAATAATTGTATACCCGAGAAGGGTAAAACTGTTGATACTCATCAAAAAATGTACCTAAGTCATATTCTTGTACCTACACAGTTTGCACAATAAATATTTCTGATTCTGATTCTAGTATAATGCACTGACCTGACTGACCGACGTTAACACATGGATAGAAAATAATGACCTTAAAATTAATATAAACAAAACTTTATTACTACAATTCCATTCATATAACTCAAATCCACGATTGGTATAGATCGTGTCATTCTCGGAGACGCGCGATTGACGCGTATTGTCATGTTATGAATCTAACCAGATTTGACAAATTTGCGCGTCATCGTGGATGACATGAACATAGAACTTACGATATATGTGTAGCTAAAAGTGTATATAAATGTACATAAATAGACTCTGTATCTTTAGGTAATGAAATAAAAGTAAACAAAATCAACCCTTAAATGGCTACTTAAGCAAGTTGAAAATAATACATGATCAAATAATGTAAAGTCGGGTCGTACAGTTACAGATCCAGACGGTTTTGTATTTGGTTGGTTAACCAATAAATGTTATAACTACCCGAAAAATTACAAGTTGTTTGTTTACTTTTATTTAAATACCTAAAGATACAGAGTATAGGCATTAAAATAATTGTGCGATTCTATTACGAAACTCACTTCGTTCGTTTCATAAACCCACACTAGTATTTTGATACCTTTCATTATGGAGTAGTCACATGACTCTCCTCTCTACGTTGACCGGCGCCAACTAAAACTGCAAACATGGCGACAGAAGTGTCCGGCTCTTCGGCTCCGGGTTCATGTGTTCGATCACTCTCTATACCAACATCACACCAAACTTGAAATTTAATCTATCGATCAAATCCATATTATCGTATTTTTATTCTAACTGTAAGCAAATCTAAATTCAATATTTACCTAATACCTACTCATAAATGTAGAACAATTTTGTTAAAATTCTTCAGATACGGAAGAGCGGTACCTCCTGGCATATTAAAGCTTAAAAGGAGGTTACAATTACTAACTTTATAATGGTTGTTGTAAAAGTAAAATAGACTTTTTTTTTAAAGTGAAAACTTCTTTAGCGGCGCTGTGCACTTTTTGTGATGGGGAAAAAATGTTAAACTCGCGATAGGTCACGTGACCGACAGATTCGACAAATTGAAAATTCGTAAGACCTGACCTGATCGAAAAACTCCATAATGGTTCTAGTAATGATGATGGTGTAAGAGTCGTTGAAATTATAAATGGAAGTTAATTGTTCTGAGAGATAAACTTTTTAATGTTAAATAATTATAATAGTTCTGAAGTGTTACATTTTTAATGTAATATAAATTGTCATGTTTGTGTACGATAGCGCAATAAATGAATATTGTATTTTATCTCATAAATGATAGTACTTTTATTCTGATCATCAAAGCAATTCGTGCAAAATTATTCCCTAACCATTCCAAAATATCAAAAATGCACAACGTTAATATTCAAGTTTTCACTTCTGCCGGCACTCCCGGAGTGCAACCCGTTTTTTATGAATTACGAACTAGTCGCTACAGACTACTCTTGTTTCAGGCGACAAACCGTTTAAATGCTCCACGTGCGGTAAGTGCTTCCGCGTGGCCGGCGACCTGCGGCGCCACGCCCTCACACACGATAAGCTCACCCGCGACAAACAACCACGCGTCAAGCACGAACCCGACAAATCACCCAAAAAAGACAAGAAAGACAAAGAACACAAGAAGAAAACACCCGCCAGTGCTGGAAACACCACCAAACTACCCATCCTCAAAAGCATCCTGGATAAAAAATCACCCAAATGTAAAAAGAAAATCGGCGCCCCCAACGTCACGGTCGATCCCGAAAAAGAACAGTTCAAAATCAATAACGAATTCACTAACAACGTGGAAGTATTCGACAGTAGAAATTACAAGTTTAAAGAGATATACGTGAGCAAAGAGGAGCAACTGAGACAGTATGAGTTAGAAGAAAGGTTACCCGATGAGAGGAATTTTGCCGTGCTCAAACCTATGTTCAGACCGAATGAGGCTATAGAACCGGAGAAGGTGTATGACAGGAGTGAGAATACGGATGGCAAAATGGCCGTTTTCACGCAAGTAGAAAAGAAGGAATATGGAGGCTCGATAGTGTCAAATACGCAGGTCACTCTAGCTGATATTAATAGACATTTAGAGAGGGAGACGAGGGAAGTAAGAAGCGAAAGTCTGAACGGCGAAGCGATAGAGAATGGAATACTTGAGAGGTTAGCGGCTCTGTACAATATACCTGCGGTATGAGAAATGTGTGTCCTTCGAACAAATTTAGTACTTATCTGATTGCATATGAGCCTCCGAGATCGAGCATGGAATTATAAGCTATTTTTCCGACCAACTATTATACTTTTCAAGTAGTCCATAACTAAAATCGGCAGAAAAAAACGTGAATTATGAAGTCTCAGTATGCAATAATCTACATCTTCTTTAAATGGGTTTTACCAAAGAGAATTTGAAATATCGGTGCATTGTCAAAGAAAACTTTGTAGCTACAGTAAATTTACTGCTATCTTTCGACACATGATTAAAATTCGCTCGAAACGATTCCGCTGTACCTTTGGCCTATGCTCTATTAGATGGCGCCACTTTTTGATATTTTACAAATTTAACACATATCAGTAAAAGAATAAGCATCAAAATGGAATGGCGTCCTAAAAGTTTTAATCATGTGTCGAAAGATGGCAGTAAATTTACTGTGGCTACATAGTTTACTTTGACAATCCACCTATATTTCAAATTCTCTTTGGTGTTATTTACTTATTTAAAAATAGTTAAAGCGTAGTCTTTACTGCAATCTTTTTAGTGTATTGTAATAAACACAAAATAATAATGATAATATTCCTTTAATTATGCAATAATATATTGAAGGAATACGCGAAAAGTGCAATTGATATAGTAATGAACCACTTGTATCTGCATGGAAGGACCAAACTTAGTGAAATTTACTTTTTTTTATTTAAGCTTTATATTTACTAAATAAAATTATACTATAGAAATACGACCCGATATGTACCTATTGTATTTAAATGTACAGTTTAAAAGCATACTACATAAATATAAGTGTTGATAATGGTGACATTTACATATAGTGACTACTTTCAAACAAAAGGGATGCGTCTATTCTAGATGCGAAATAAATAAAGAACCTTTCCGAAAATTATAATTATTTTATAATTAAACACATGATGATCCTATTATAAGCCATTATTATACACTGTATCATTAGGTATTTAAATAAAAGTAAACAAAATCTACCCTCAAATGGCTCCTTAAGCCAGTTGAGGGTAGATGAAAACATTACATGATCAAATAATGTAGGTTAAAGTCAGGTTGTTCAGTGACAGATCCAGGCGGTTTTGTATTTGGTTGGTTAAACAGTAAATGTTATAACTACACGAAAATGTACAAATTGTTTGTTTACTTTTATTTAAATACCTAAAGATACAGAGTATAGACATGTGTGTGTGTAAAAAGAATATTGCCAATCTCCATAGAAAATTCAAGTCCTGCAAGCTTTTCTGTTCTGTATGATAATATTAATACTATTCCTAATTTTGTGGTGATGGCTGAATGGGAAGTTTTATAGGTAAAATTTGTCTTTTGCGGAAAGGTTTTTAATGTGCATATGAATTTGATCCCCCTACAAATGGGCATTATATAAGTGTAAATTTGAAATCAAGGGATCGTTGGTTGATGTTTAAGTATTACAAATAAAATCTTAATCAATAATAGGGATTTTGTGTTCCTGCACATGCAGCGACAAAGTGTAGTAGTGCCATCGTAAACGTCTAATCACTATAAAAAACGTTTGTAATGGCATTTTCATACAAAGTTAGGTTGGACGGAATCTAGCAATAATTTATTTTTGTTATGAAAGTAGTAGGCTAAGAGTTAGCCCCGGAAAATGGTTAGGGATTCTGAGAGCAATTAAACCTGCCAAGGAAGTTTGCTGTATTATCCTTATTGCTAGATCCAGACATCTGGCAGCTTTTCCTTGGAATCTACCTGTGACTTCCAGATGTCAGAGTGACAGACCGTACGTGAAAAGTGCGATATTGCCTCATTCGTCTCTACGAAGGCAAATCCAATATTTTATCATTGGAATACAACATAGAGCATTATTGCGAAAAAAACCGGAGGCGACAGCAATTAATAACGATAGTCGTAAGTTGGCACTTGTTATACCCCAACAGAAAGACTTGACAATGTTATTTCCTAATTCAATACGTATGTACATACTTCCCTTTAATACTAAACAGAACCCGGAGCTCTAATACTTGCATCATTCAAGTGTCCTGCATTCTTTGACCTCCACTGATGAACACCTGCCAGACGCTCGGGTCTAGTAATAATGATAGTATAAAAAACTTGTTATACTTACTCCATTCCAGATAGGATTAGACAGAAGGAGAAGTGGTTTTTTATAGTGCAATTTCTACGATGACATTCAATAAGTATTTCTCAATTATACGCTCCAGACCTAGTTCAGTAGGTGTAAATAAAATATCCAAGATATATTTCCACCCTATTTATCCACAAACATTTTAGTTAAACTTTTAGCAACTTTCAATATTCTTTGTAATTGTAGCTTACAATAAATTTTCGGCATAAAACACTTAAGGAGGAAGATGTCAACAACGATCAATGTCAATATGTTGTATTCGTTTTTTTTGTACGTTGGTGGCAAACAAGCATACGGCCCGCCTGCTGGTAAGCAGTCTCCGTAATCTATGGACACCTGCAACTCCATCTTACATGCGCGTTGCCGACCCTAACACTCCGCACGTTCGTTAAACTCTGGCAGCCTTACGTTGTATCGAAATCGAAGTTTTTTGCTGTACTACACCTTCACAGAAAATGTTAACAGGAATGAAGTGTCTGATTTTGCGATCTTAGCTTGATTGATTATGTCGTTATTCGTTATAACATCAAGTCTTAAAAATAAAGCATATTGCGATTGCGAACGCTACGTTTTGCCGCTAGGCGTATGAATTTGTTTATTATAAACTCAATTAGACATGCACAGGTCTAAGGTATTCATACTTCATTAGTCAAATCAGTTACCAAAATAATAAATCACTTCAGTAAGACTTGTTTCCTTTTCCGATTACTAGTCTCAAAAACGTTAACCATATTTCAGGGCTAGCTCTCCGTCTATAACATAGCATCACACAATATACTGTGGGACTGTACACATACACATAGCATAATAAAATGACCAAATTGGTATTGATCAATTGAAGAGTGTAAATATTATGTTTAATTAAATTATGTTTGCTTTTATATTTAAAATAGGTAATCCGCCATTAAGCCGTTAAAAAACTTACTATATGACTCGCGACTGTTTTTTCATGCCGTCCCTTTCGTTTGACGTTTTGAGGTAAGAGATAACGCTGAAATGAATCGCATAGTTAGTAATTTGTTTCTTAATAAAACAATGAGGCAGGTTTGCGAGAAAATAAAATGGGGAGTTTTTTTCAAGCATTGTAAATATTTTTACATAAATTTTGTTATCATCTACCTATTGTTAATTTTCTTATATAATTGTGTAAAAATGACTGATAGCTGTATAAATTAGTTTATAAATAATAATATTTAAATGTCAGCTCTAGTTAATAGGCACCTACTGTAATATATCTAATATGATAATCCTAGAAAACGAGACCTTTTATGTGATCTTTCCCCGGCTCAAAAAGTTTAAGGAGATATACTATTTTTAAACTACGCACCCCTCCGTAGCACTTACGTTCACATCTAAAGCAATTTGTACACCCAACGTATACAAATAAAGGTCATTACTTTTGCCTTTTCCCTTTTGTAAATTAGTCAAATAAGTAATACAGCATTTCAGTAAAAGCAAGTATGTAAAACTACAAAATAAAATACAATACAGACAATCAATACCTATAAGTACATGAAAAAAAATACAAGTTAAACATTGGATTTGGACGACGACGTAACAGCATCTCTCGCAGCGTTTATGTGAAAGGGTTATATTTAAATCAAATAATTTGCAAAAAAAAAACTTTCTTTTACAATTTCACGACAATAAAAATGCAAGTTGTCTTAATAAATATGTATTATTCTATAACTATAACTTTTTAATATTATATTTGACACGTTTTCTGGAAGAAATACGTACATATTTATAAGATTTGATGTAAAATTATTATTTTCATGAAAAAATGCGTCCCACCGAATTTCGTGTGCCGGTATCTTCTCGGGGCTGTAGGGTTAGAACCGGTGGTAGTTTTTGACATAAATGTATCGTAACATACATCATAAGGGCATTGTAATATGCCTACTTGAATAATAAACTACCTTTATACCTGAATTGAAGAATAAATACTTGCACTTTCACTTATATGTGTGTTACGTTTAGAATTAGTCCAAGAAATTCTATGAAATTATGACGTTTAAAGTTTGCACATTCTATTAGCTTGGTCTAACAATTACTTTGGACGCAGACGAAGGTTTTCTGGGGACGGACGCGTAGTTTAAAAATGGTTTATCTCTGTACTCTGTTCACATTGATAGAAAACTGGATCCTCGCGAAGTTATCTTTACTAAAAGGTTACTGGTATAATATCAAATTGTACTAAAAATTCGAGTAACTAATTAGTAGGACGACGGATCGAACAATGTCTTTCGCACTAGTCCTCAAAAATCAAAATGCTAGGGGCTTTACCGTTTTGGATTGATTTTTCACGATTAATTTTATATTAAACACAGAAACGTCTGTAAACGATATAAATAAATAAAAGAAAAATGGAAGAATTCCATCTCGGGCGAAGTTCGAACTCGCGACTCCGAGATACCAACCCGCCGCTCTACTAACCGGGCTACCGATGATTACTCGGTGACAGCTAGAGCGTGGTGTTGAGCTTATCAACAGCGAGCTGCGGGCCTACCGCGAAAACAGAAATTCGCAAATTGCGGGGATCTTTCTCTTTTACTCCAATGAAAGCGTAATTAGAGTGACAGAGAAAAATTCCCGCAATTTGTGAACTTCGATTTTCGAGGTTATAGCCCTAGTATCCCGGAGTCGCGAGTTCGTAACCCACCCGGGACCATTTTTGTTCTTTTTTCCTTTGTTTCGAAGCATTTTCACGACGTATAAAATTACTGTTGAAAACCATGTGATAGCATTAGACTGGGTCTTTTCTTTCTTTCTTTCTATGTAAAAGGTTATTATATAGGTAAATTCCCAGGCGTGAATAATTTATGTACCTTACCCACTAAAACTTGAAAACTGTATTATACTATTGTACATTTTTGTAATTTATATGTAATATTAGGTACAAAAAGAATAAACAGGATTTCTATTATGTACTTGTTTTAATAAGGGACCTAATTACCTACCAGAGTTACATGCGCGTTGCCGACCCTCTCCGCACCCTCGTTGAACTTTGGTAAGGCAAGGCCTATCACTATGTTCTTAGTTTAATTGCTGATACCTAACCGCGAAAATCGAAGTTCGTCAATAGCGGGCATTTTTCTCTGTCACTCTAATTACGTCTTAGTGAGCGTAAAAGAGAAAGATCCCCGCAATGTGCGAATTTCGGTTTTCGCCCCCTGACCCCTAGCTTACGGAAACCGCTAACTTAGTTGTTGGTGAATTTTTAATACATTTTCATCACACTTGCTCGGAAAAGTTCTTATTTCATGCAGGTGTACTGAAGGACAAAGGCCTGTTTTGTTCCCGCGGGAGTTATGGATTGTGAAAAAAAGTTATAACTCTCTAGGGAGTTATAGATTTTTTTAAATACACTTTTTCATACAAACCATTTAGCATAAATTAATTTTACTACAATACAATACAATACAAATATACTTTATTGCACACCTCAATACAGAAACAGTACAAATAATACAACACATAAAGAAGAGGTAAACAACAGGCGGTCTTATCGCTAAAAAGCGATCTCTTCCAGACAACGTTTATTACTATTAAAATACTGACGTTTATAATTTAATATTTTTGTTTATGTTTAAAATAAAAAATTAGATTAATTTAACAGCCGTTTAAAATATTTTTACATAATTATTAATCGTGGCTGAATGGTGTGCCCTTGATGCTAACCTGTCAAGAAATTACAAAATGGCGGACGAATGTTTGATATGTCACCGTATTTAAGAATTATTTCGTTTAAATTTTAGTTTTTTCTTCGCAAGTGTGATGAAAAACATTGTGTGACTCCGGGGGTAAGAATATTGCAAACTCGGGTCTTTAATTCCCTCCAGCCTGCGGCTGTGGGAATAATCACCCTCGTATCCAAAATTTCACTTACCCCCCTAGTTGCACAATGTACTATTGCCCAAAAAGTGGTACTTTAAGGCCCCGCTCGACTATGTGCGTATTGTGCAGCGCGAACTTATCGTGATGCTGCGAGTTGACGTATAACTCCACACTCGCAGATTTTCACGGCGAGTGTTCAGCCAAGTCTGCGCCAGGGTTTATAAATGGTTGTTCCATTGAACATTTTGAATATTCTCTATCTCTTTTCCATACTGTTTTGTTGTAGAACCACAAAATGTAGTCGCCATAGAAAATTTTGACAGTTTATCTTTCCACAAATGAGCCAAAATATCGTGTAATGTGGAGTCATCCAATAAAAAAAGGGGAATAAGGGTCTCCCCAAACCAGTCGACGCGGAGTCGGCTTTCGCCGAGTGTTTTACACCACACTATTCGCATTTAGCCGATCGACCGTCTCCGCGGTTGGACACCTGCGTTTAGCAGTCTCATCCTCCTTGCGGCCGTAGAGACGCCCGATCGCCTGCTACTTGCTATCGCAACAGTTGTAAAGCGACGGTCGGCTCTCCCGTGCTCCGTCCTGCCGTCGAGACGTCAGACAGCACACGTACAGCCGTTGAGTCCGACGAACAGATGTAGGACAGCGGGTGATCGGCAATCGTAAATCTCATTTTTGGAGACTGGTTGTTAGTAACAACCTGAGTTTGAAATTGAACAGACCTGTAAGATTATTTTCCTTGGTAATTGTTACATATTATATAATAACCTGTGATGATGGATATTTTACGTAGACGGGCATGGAAAAAAAGGCTTACCAGCATTTTTATCGTAGCCTACTTGTTGGAAGAGAAAAGCACCTACACCAGAAAAAGCGGAGGCGACCGTGGGTTGATTATTTGTGGCAATATAGATTAAGTGAAGGTGAATTTAATTTACGATATCCTCGTTTGAGACTCGATCCAAAAATGTTTTACGATTATTATGGCCGTCATCGGCTCTGTTCGGCCGTCGTCAGCTATCTTCGGCCGTCGAAGACGCTGATCGGCTTCCGCCAGCTCTGACCGGTCCTTATCGTAGGTACTCGGCCGTGATCGGAGCCGTTCAACTCTTTCCGGCACCGTACGGCGATATAAGGAGATTTATGAATGCGAACGTGTGCGGTAGGCTGCAAACAGCGTCGTACGAATGCGAACAGCTTTACGGCAAAACGCCGTTTTCTCGTCGAAAGACGTCGTTTCGCGTGGGCCGAGCCGATTTACGACTTATTCGCTCTTATTGCGTTGACATACAGCTTTTTCCGTACGCGATTTGCCGAAACGGCGTCGACTAGTTTGGGGAGACCCTAACACTATATTTCAATAAAAACTTTTTAATTACTTGGCTGAATGGAATAAGTTGGCTGTCGTAAACTGAAAAATGAAAACCACACCTCCCGCTATTTTTACTCAAACGTTAAGTGTATCAAATAAGATATTAGGTCATTACCTATGAAATTGGCGTTTTGTATGGAGAACTTTAACGAAATTCGATTTTTCATACAATTAATTTTGCGAATTATTTTATGATGGCATTTTCAAACCAAACAAATTTTTGCCAGTAATCAGACATTTTTAAGGCATATTTTCTATCTCATATTTTTTTAATTTTGTCCCGTCAGAAAAATATAAGTCATTTAAATACTTGAGCCGGCAGCGCATGAAAAGAGCTGTTTCAGGGCGGTATTCTGAATACATAAAACAATAAAAGTAGCAAATAATTGTATATAAAATCGTTGTTATGTAGCGCACTAATGAAATTAAAAAATACTTCGAAGTTACTATTAAAATAAATAAACTATGACATTACTAATACTTATGAACAAAAACGCCAATTTCATAGGTAATGACCCAATAATCTATAATTGCAACTGTGAGTATTTTTATATAAAATTAGTTACTTATAAATTATTTACGAGTTCCGAGATTTATTTTATGAACCGTAGGTAAATACTTACATTTATGTAATAGGTGAATAAGTATGTAATGGTGTACCTACCGACGTGTGGACGTTAGACGAGACTGACAATCATATTGTCAATGTACTTTCTGATCAAATTGGCAATTTGATTGGCCCGTTTGGACGCCCACGTATAAAAGAAAAGGCGCAGTTAAACGCAATAGATTTAAGTATAAACAAAAAACACTTTTCCGTAGCTGTAAATACAGGCTAAGTGCGTTTCAGACTACGCCAATGGATATAGTCGAGCGGAGACTTAAAGTACCACTTTTTGGGCAAATGTAATAAAAAATATTGTACCTACGGTCGTAGGCAATATACAGTGTGTAAATCTATTACGGGCGAATCTCTTAACGGTGGTTAGTATAGGACATAAAAAATGTAATTAGATAATTTTTACTTAGAATTGCGATTTAAATTTTATCCATACAATATAATTCGGCCCGCAATGTAATGCAAACACACTCGCGTTAAACGCTCGTTGACAGTTACATTAAAAAGCTCATATCGCGTATGTAATGTCATTATTGTCATTAACTGTCATGAGTGGGTAAATAATAACCAAGTATGATGCTATTTATCTGATAAACGAGACTTAAAAAAGCATTTTATTTTAATACCTACCTATTGAAAGCACAGTTTAGTTTCTCCACGTGTCTTCCTTGTATTTCATAACAGGTTTCGCAACGTCGTTTGACTGACTCCATCACGTGGCGAAGATTGATGGTATCTCTGAGTTTCTGAAAAACTTCAGTTATCTTGTTTCTCAGTTCTTCTTCTACCTCCTTCCTCTACTACTCTCAGGGTCAAGTGCAAAATGGCGGAGGATTCGGTCTTGTAATGGAACTGGTACTTTATCGCGAAAAGCTACTACCTCCACCCTTCCAGTCACGGGCAAACCTTCGCGAACTTGCTGTATTGCGTTTACAACTACTCGAGCGTTTCTTGGTACAATTCGATCAGGGAATCGCTCTCTGTACACGCTCGCACAACGCTCGATTACCATTTTGTAATGCTTCACCGTAAATGTTTTTTTTTATTTTATATATTTATGGCCTGGATGCGAGTCCTTTAAGCCAAGTCCTTGTTTTGTTCAAAACACCACCGTAAATGAAAATAAAGTCCATTAATTCGGGAGCAGTAAAAGTTGTTAAACGAGGCATTTTTATAACTTACGATTACTTCTGTATTGAATAACTGACATTGTTAAATCAAAGTTGTAATAAAGTAAAAACCATTTAACTTTACTTAAGAGTTTGTCACGTTTTGAAACAATGTACCAAACTTTATGCTGTTTAGACCGTGTAGTTAATTCTTGAAATTTAGGTAATAATACAATTATCAGGCGGATTTATTTCCCATCATCTGGTATAACAAAATCAGACAAATGAAATACTAAATGATATCATAATAATTATCTTTCTCGTATTAAAAAAAAAACCTACTAATATGAAATGCATTTTCAGAAAAGGTGCTATCAAAGTATGTCTATGCTCAGTATTAGGACACATCACGTCAAGTATTACTTATCGTGACTGATTAAAATGACATTAAGTAGATGAAGTCAGTTCTTTGTTGATAAAAATGATAAATAAATAATATTTAATATCTTTAACATGCCTAGTAGCAGTCTGTCTACCAAAATAACCATAAAAAATATTAAATGCAGTGTAATACTAACATGTGATTAGTCCTGCAGATATTAGGTAAGTTTGTAAATGCGTAGTATCGATATTCTGGTAACGCAATCATGTTTACAGTACATTGCTGCTGATAAAATTTTCAAAAATTAATTATGGGGTCACAGTTAAGTGTAACTTAATAAAACATCTTAATTTATGATTACACTAATGAGTTCTATGTCTGGTTTACCTTATCGCCCGTATTAGATTTACACACTGTATATATACCGACAGTTTCTATCTTACAAAAAAACGGTAGATTAAAGATATGATAATAATAAATGTCAATCCATAAATCCATAAAATCATCATTATGAAATCATCTACTTGTTTCAGATTTTACTGAAATTCCTGCCTTCCAACTGATTCACTTCCGTACATGAAAGCATAACTCGTTTCAGGTCACATTAAATTATCGGAACGAGAAGTCATCACACAACTTCTCTAAGCATTTGGTGACTTCCGTTTGAATGCTGGCCAAGAATTCTAAAACTTGCTTTGTTTATTTACTCGTTAGTTTGTTTATGATTTCGCTGTTAAGTTAATGCAGTATAATTAACTTCAAAATGCACAATTATTTTATCCGATGAACTCATTTGCAAACATTAGTTTTATCAGAGTCCTAAATTAAAAGTTAACGGAGATCAGTACCCCTAGTGTAAATATTTTCGACAGCGAAACGTGACGTACGCGTTTGCGTTAAGTGTCATTTTGTATGAGATTTTTGACTTTCCAAAACGTCCCGCTTGGCGCGCTGTTCAAAATCCCATACAAAATGAGACTTAACCTAAACGCGAAAGTTACGTTACGCTATCGAATGAAAGTTACACTAGGGGTACTGTTTGTAATTCAAATAATTATACCTACCTAGGTATAATCACGCTATTAGTTATTTTACCGACACTAGCGACGCTAGTGTGGGGTGTCTCTAAAGAGCATAGAACGTAGAATGGCATGACTTTATAAACAAAAGAAACATAAATATTATAAAGCTAAATTTAAAACACGATAACTACGTTCTACACTCCGTATTCGACAGGTCAGTGATTTAGCTAGACACGGAACAAATAGGGAATGAGTTCAGAGGAACAATAATGACTCACTAAGACATGCCTTACTCCACAAACGCTTTACCTCATTAATTCGCAATAAATTATATGTGTTTTGGTTACACATAGCTTCGTGTTTTGCTGGTAAAACACGTTATTTTTGTTGAGTTCCGGCGGAGTCAAAATATTGATAATACCTATGTGGCTAAACGGCTAGCCAAATATTCAAAAATTCACACCTTAAAATCCCACCAGAAGTTAAAACTAAGTAGTTCAGGACTCTAAAGATACTCTTAGCCGGCTTAAAATATGTAAAGTACATACCTACATTGTTAAAGTGGCCAGAAAATGACCAATAAATGGACGAGTTGGTTTCAGATACGACGAGTCCATCTATTGCACGAGTCACGGTCGAGTTATTAGGTAGGTACAAAGTGCTTTTCACGACATTGACAACTGCGAGTAAATTATTAAAATATATAGTTTAAAATCCTTTTACGGGAGACAACACATTAGGTGTTTAATTTTTTTGAATTTTCAATTTTCATCTGATATCGCTCGAATGCTTGTTCTTACTGATAAAAAAAATTATGCAAAAAAAAAACAGTTAATTTAGTAAGTAAAAAAATTGTTCAAATTTAAATGAAATTGGGTAATCGAGTAGTAGAGGACATTATATTTTAATCATTAAATTATGAGCAGACGCGATCAAATAATTATGGAGCTAGAAGGCCAAAAAGCTATTTGTGAGGGGTCTTGCCATCCTGGTCATCTTATGTTCAAAAAAGTATGGTCAAGTTTGGTATCAAATGAAAGTGTTCGGTTTACACATTTATAATATATATTTATTACATTAAAAAAAACAATGTATTTGTCATTTGACAAGACAGATTAAGGCTTGCCACAGATATAGTTTATTTTAATATCTATGGTGACTTAAATCTGTTACTAAGGGCTCCACATACCTTGCGATAAATCGCACGCGATTTTCGATCCTTTGCCGACTAAGTCGGTGCATTCAGTTAATCGATCTTTTTGTCGAACCGCGAGTTCTCAGTTCGCGGCGAACTACTCGTATTAATATGTTTATGATTAGCTTTATGTTATACGTATATAGGAACGTACCTAGTTTAATGAAAAACCTTATAGTATGTCCTTAAACTACGTCCGAAGTAAGGTATGGGCACTGTGAATGTTATCTCGCTTTGTGTGATAGGGCACAGCACAGCTCATGTCATTCCAGATCCAGAGCAGAGCTCAACTGGGTACCTCCACCTTACAGAAAACCACAGCCAAATAACACTCGACCCTACTCATAGTATTGTGCTCCTGCTGGTGTGTAAGGTCGCCAGATCTCAACGAGGGTACGGAGTGTTAGAGTCTGCAACGCGCATTTAACAAATCTGGCTGGAGTCGCAGGCGTCCATAGGCTACGGAAACTGCTTACCATCAGGCGGGCCGAATACTTGTTTTCCACCGACATAGTATTTAAAAAAAAGACCTACATGTAGTGTCGCATCCTCGCTGCGGTCAACCGCGACCGCAAGCAGCGTATTTTTACTAAATTTAAAAAAGTTTTTTGTTTTTGTTGTTAATTTTATTTATTGTTTATTTGTTATAGCGACAATAGAAAACACAGAGAAAATATCAACTGCCTACATATAATGTATCGGTTCTTGAATCTAGCCTACTGACAGACAGTCACTCACACTGTCCGTCGGACAGATGAGCTTAGGCCCGACAGTCACATTTCGGGTACGGAACCCTGCAATCTATATTTATGATGTGTATGTATATTTGTGACGCGGCGGTGACATAGTTGCTGTATGGGTTTATGCACTATGCAAGGGGTTGTACCTATGCAATCCAGGTAAAATGGAGTGGAGTAAAACGAAAACCAAACAACGATTTTATTCGACAGTAATAATCCTCAAAGTGTAATTACGGAATCACCTCGAAAACTATAATAAACGTGAATGAACACTTAAACTATTTTGGAATAACATGTCTGTCAGCGAACGTAGTGAATTTACACTAAATCGAACTCCCCCAAACAAACATGTCCGAATTCCGCCAAAAGAAAACAAACGTCGCGGGCGTGAATCTGCCACGGGCCCACGCGGCGAGTCATGCGTAACCATTGAACTGATCCTAAATACAGCTCTCTGTTTACTTTCCTAGAAGATATAATGCTGGTGGGTTAATTTGGGAGCTGCAGGCTGAAAATAATCTCACGTACGCCGGCTGGATATAGATGGAATGCACGTGCCCCGCTTTACCTTTTTTGGACATGGTTACATGTTTTTGAAGGTTGTGGTAATTTGCTTCTATGCATTTTATTTTAAAAAGCGCTGGTCGCCTAGCGGTAAGAGCTTGTGACTTGCAATCCGGAGTACGCGGGTTCAATACCCAGCTCGTACCAATTAGTTTTTCGGAACTTATGTACGAAATATCATTCGATATTTACCAGTCGCTTTTCGGTGATGAAAAACATCGTGAGGAAACCGGAGTAATCCCAATAAGGCTTAGTTTACCCTCTGGGTTGGATGGTCAGATGGCAGTCGCTTTCGTAAAAACTAGTGCCTACGCCAAGTCTTGGGATTAGTTGTCAAGCGGACCCCAGGCTTCCATGAGCCCCGGCAAAATGCCAGGACAACGCGAGGAAGAAGAAGAAGAAATATTTTATTTTAGCAAGGTATGCAAAGTAACGTGTTATTAGATCCGGTCAGTAGACACTTTCTGCATTTGCTGCTTAGAGCAACCGTTAAACAAAGTTATAAAGGTACTGTTCATCTCAGCAGTGTCCGGCAACCAGACAGATTTAATAGCTCCAAACAATTGTGATCAAAATGTTATAATTTATTATACACCCCACTACCCGGGTAAATCTCCTCTCATGGTTGGTGATGGTGGAGCAAGATGAATTAGAACATCATAGTCATCCATCCCTAAACGTCCTCACAAATTCCTCATAATTAGATTACAATGGAGAATGGTTCAAAGTGGATTGAAAAGAACCGCGGTTGCCTTATCTTAGTATCTGAGATATTTTGCGTTGGTTTACGCACACGGTGGCCTCAAACAAGAGCAGTCGTAAAATTGTGTAAAAAATGCCACTTTTTTTTTCATTTTTCCAGTTTATTATAATCCTACGTATTTTATTTTTATGATGTTGCATTAAAATGGAAAATGGTCTATCAAATGACACCAATATCACCAAAATCGGTTACTGGACTGATGAATGATTACTAAATAAACACTGAAAATTGCGGTAATTTTTAGCTCCGAATGCGTTGTCGTTTCTAACGCAGAATCAGCGCCATCTATGTCAGCGGCACATACAGTTCCGAGTAATGGCTACTCTCCTCAATACACTGATAGCAAAATTTTACATATTGGGTATGATGGTTATATTATAGCTACGATATAATTATATACATAGTAGCATAAGTAGCATTATATATATCTCTACCTCTGCCGCTACTAGACAGGCTATGCCTAGTGTGGAAGTCAGTATAACATTATTATTATATTCATGTTCCGAGTTATGCTATCAAAATCATTGCAAACTTATATTGGCCCAACCCTAATGCGTAAAACACATGTATTTTTAGTATATTTTCTTTCCTGCCAAGGCACCGGCAGCGGGGTGCAAGGGGATGCACATGCACCCCAGTGCACCCCCTTGCACCCCGCTACCGGCGCCCATGCATGTTTAAACTTATTTTTGTCAAATAATTTTTTTTATTTTTTAGATATAAGCTACCGCGCCATAATACTTTTACGTTTTTGATCTACATAGATGTGTTTTTGATCCGAGCCCCTTTTTAAAGACATTTTACGTTAAAATGCGAAAAATGTCAAACGGACCCCCTCGTGCTAAATATACCCCGCTAGCGTGCGATAGCCGTGGTGAATATGAAACTAAATTTTTAACTATAAACATATTTTCAATAAAGTCAATATCCAGGAAGGAAACGTTTGTGTGGAGACGCGTTCGTCCACTATCGTCTTGAGGGCAGACGGATTCGGTTTAAAATATAATTTTATGTAATTAATAATTGATCCTCGTCGTTATCTCTCTGTTTTTTTGTCCTTCTAAGGCTGTTTGATCAGTCTAGCTAGTGTCTGGGTTTCTCGCGCTAAGTTTTTAAAGTTTGTCCAAATTACAGCATTCGTATAGATATTCGTTTATCGACTCCGAGGGTCTCTACCGCAAAAAACTGAAATCGAAATTTCGTTATCTGCCTTTCTATCGCTCTTGCGTATTCGAGCGGTAGAGAGGTAGATGAAGAAATTTTTAACTTTAGTTCTTCGCGGTAGGGCCTCTGGTTCCAATGGCTAAAGTCTGTTAAGTCTGTAAGTCACCCACTTCAAGGCGCCCAGCACATAACACGTAACTCACCAGTCGTTCTGTCGGTGATCATCTCTGGCCGTTTTGTTTGAGATTGGCTATGGTACAGTTCCAAAGGCTTCGGGAATTATACGAGTTCTAAATACCCATATAAATAAATAAATATTTGGGGACAATCTTACACAGATCGATCTAGCCTTAAATTAAGTAAAGCTTGTACTATGGGTACTGGGCGACTATCGATGTGCATACGTGTATAGATAAATACATAATTTTATACATAGAAAACACCCATGACTCAAGAACAAATATCTGTGTTCATCATATAGATAAATGCCCTTACCGGGATTCGAACAAGGGACCATCGGTTTCATAGGCAGGGTAGGCACTAGGCCAGACCGGTCGTCTCATGCGTCGATCGTGGCATCAATTTATGTACCCATGCTGATACAAACGTTTAACCGTTTTTTGTTTAACGTTATGATTAACGTTAAACAAAAAACTGTTAAACGTTTGTAGCTATAAATAACCCAACAAAAAGATGATCATGTTAGATATGATAAGTAAGACTTACAAATCTGTCTGAGATCATAATCGTAAGAATAGAATAGAAGTTTTGGTGTTAAATATAGTCACTCACGTTTTCCTTGGTTCACGTGAGTCTCAAGGAGAATTTTTGGTGTTTATATGTCTACGGCAGCAGACATACTTAGACGGTTTATAGCAAAGACGTGGGAATAAATGAATAAATAGGAATGTAATACTCGTACCAGAATCATAAGATAAAAAAAATATCTTTTATTTTTGTTTTTGTTATTAATTTTATTTATTGTTTATTTGTTATTGCGGCAATAAATAAACACAGAGAATATGTCAACTAGGCAGTGCTATATGTAGGCACATATAATGTTACGGTTCTTGAGACTAGCCTACTGACAGAGGGACACTAATACAGTGTACTGTCCGTCGGACAGGTGAGCTTAGTCTGACTGTCACCTTTCGCGGTACTGAACCCTAGAGTCTATATTTATGATACCTATGGTTGACATGCGAGTCATTTTAGAGTGACGCGGCGGTGACATAGTTGTTATATGGGTTTATGCACTATGCATGGGGTTTTACCTATGCAATCAAGGTAAATCTTTATGCAAGTATTGCGCCCATAAAAAATTACGAAATTATAACCTTATTCACTTTAACATCTTCGTAGATATCACGCGGTTGTCTTTCCCCAAACGAAAGTCCCGACTAGCTTAGTTTCCCCTCAGGATTTGAAACTGAAAATGCATTCGCTTTCGTAAGATATAGCGTCTGCTCTACTTGGAGTTTGGTATTCCCTAAACACTTTTTGCCACGTTATGGAATAGTATTATACAGGGTGGACAAATAAGAATGATACACTTTGTTTTTAAATTTTAATTACATTGAGTGGAAATTTTATTAAATATTTTTTTATAAATATATTATTCAGGGTTGGCAATTGTATACGGAAGATAATTTCTGCCAAATGTCTACCACTAGCAGCAAGCAATTTTATCTCAAATGTTTCTGTTGTTTAAAACACGTTGTTTGCTCGATTAATTTTGAAAAAATGAGTTTGTGATTGGCACCCAAATTCCCCAAATTTTGCAGCTCGTGACTTATTTCTGTGGGGCTATCTAAAATTACGTGTCTATGCTAACGAGCTGATGAAATTTAAACAGTTAAAACCGACTATTCGACACAAATGTACTAAGATAATGCCAAAAATGTGCGAATAGATTCTGAACATTGGGATGATAAGGGCTTACATTTGCCTGCTGTTAGAGGTGGACATATGTCAGACATTATGTTTCGCATGAATTTGCCAACCCTGAAGAATATATTTTTAAAACAATACTTAATAATTTTTGAACTTAATACAAATAAAATTTAAAAACAAAATATATACTTCTTATTTGGCCACCCTGTATATTTAATCGTATGGCGATAGAGTCACATAAGCAAAATTATATACAGTATTATTTATGCGGCAACATCCAAGTTTTGCAACCACTGCACAGCATCGGGCGTCAAGTCTACCGTGTGTCTCTTGGATGTCGATGTCATAATTTCCGCAGTTGTTTTCCGCAGTTCCATATTTAACTGCTAGATGCGTAGTCCTTCACATATTTGGCCTTGGGATCCCTGGATCCTCGAGAGCATTAAACATTGGTAATAGCCATTTCGTATGAGAGCAAAAACTGTTATTCATTTTGGATTACAAAATGGCAGCCACGCACTTTTCCGTGAAAATTGATATATATGGTGGTTGTTTTAAATTTTTTGTCATCATTCGCGTATTCATAAATCTGTGCTATTATGCGCCATTGTAAAAAAGCACTAAAGCGCTTAGTATACTGGACCCGATTCGCACGTCGCTCCGATGTTTGTACGATACAACGCTAGAGTTAGACCAAGACAAGACTACAACGATTTTGTTAGCATATGCAGTGTTAGTTTTATTTTAAACGTATTACGTTTTATGAAATCATGACGAATAAATAACACTTGCACTGCGTATGCTATCAAAATCGTTGCAGGCTTATCTTGGTCTAACTGTACGCGCGTATCGGCGTCGGTTCCTGTGTGCTAAGCGCCTAAGACGCCCCCACCTGTCACTGGCCAAATCCCAAAGCAAACACGACATACGCCGGAATGCGTACGTTTACACGCTAATAAACCGTGTCATAAATGTACATTTGAGTCATCGAGTCACGAGCAGTAGTGACGACACAATGACGTTGCTGTTAATACGTTTAACGAGGCCTTTCTTGGCCTTCGTGTCATGACAGATTTCGCTTTATCACATTGATGTGGACCTGTACGGTGCCTCATTGTATAAGCGATGGTATATAAGTCGGCGGGCGATCGTTAGATCAGGCAGATCGAAATTTTCTTAGGCATATCGTGAAACGTAAAAATCTTTGTCTCATTCCCTGAGTCGACAGAGCCCGGCTACGTGGGGCTCCTATTTCTGGATAGTTTGCCCTTCGAGCATCTGAAGTGACCTAACGAACCTTGTCGCGTTCGACAAGTTCTACCACCTAAAACGTCTCTTTAGGTATGAGGAATTATAAATGAGGAGGCAGAAGAACGCTCAAAATATTTATTTCCACAACCAGCTCAGTTGGTAAAAATGAGTATAATAGCGTGGTTCGCGCTAATACCATGCAAGATCGGATTCCGCAAGTCGTTCGTAGCCAGAGTACTCCCCTGACGGTGCCGAGGTGGTAGGCGCCGATTTTTCTGGTCAGCGCTGAGTTCAGCGCAGCTGCAACATCGTGGCGCTGAGTCGGGGAAAGGGCCAGAAGCACGCCAGTAGCAAAACGGCAAGCGGGCGGCAAGCAGGAAGCCAATAAAAAGTCACTCTGGACTTTGGACCCCAATTCGGGGTACACTTAAAAACATAATTAAACACCACAGTGATTTTATAATAGTCGAGGAACACGTAGGGGCGAAGTTAAAATTCGATTACGGATTCGTTATTTCAAACCGTAGCAGAGATCGATATTTAAGCGACGTGCGTTCCACTCAACTTCAAAGGTAGAAAATGAATGAGCGAGCGGCGGCGCGCGATGACAAAGCGCACCGAACAGTACTTCATTCATGCACTCGCGAATGTAACATTATTGTGAGTGAATGTAATAACTATGGCGCGACATATTCAAATTAATCAGCGTGAAGATGATTTTATAATCTTAAATACATAGTTTTAAGACAGTATTGTTGTATATATTAGTGTGTAATATAGTTTAGAGTTGTAAATATATTTTTGATTAGGTAAGTAGTAGCTCTTAAGGTCTATTTATTAAACATGTAACGTTATTACGTTACAACCTATCCTACCTATCTACCGTCAAAACATTACACGGGAACATTATACGATCTGCCTGATCCTACGATCGGCCGCACACATATACACCGGAGCGGACCCGCGTCTAATGTGAAGACCACCTTTATGTCTGTTATGCATGGAACCCATTTTATTTAAAGATGTACACTATTAATATAAGAAAAAAATACTAAAATTTCCATACATTTTCAATCCTTCCATTTCGTTACCATCATACAAAAGTCCATGAAAAATTGTAACAGTGGATGGAAATAAAAATCTTAGGACTTTTTTCTCCTATTAGGATCAAAGCATCAGCTTATGGTTCTCAGCAGAAATGACATGAAAATGTTCAAATTAAAAGAGAAGGGTAAGTTTCCAACTTCTAATAGTTGTAGATGTAGGTACTGTTGTGTATTGTTGTGTTTTAGTACCTAATTGTTTTAATACTTTTAATAAGTGTACAACTTGATGAACAATGAAATAAATAAATTTATAGAGAAATACTAAAAGTAGTAAAGATGCGTATGAATTTTAAAGTTACACTTCACTTGAACTGGTCATAGTTTATTTTGCCTTTTAGGTACTTTCGGCGTCATGCTATTTTTTACAAGTAGAAAATAAAGGCTGTAAGTATAAATATGATAAATTAAGGTACAATTTTGCAAATCTTCATAGTGTAGGTAAGAAAATAACGCTATATATACTTACTTTATATCACATTCTAACACAGAAAACTAATTCAAAACATGGCATGGAACTCCAAAATCTAGATCCATGGGGTCCCAGCGCGCACAAGTTTTTTGCAGGAATCGCGAAGCGTCTGGTTGACGTAACTGGTGACCGAAGAACTGGCGGCTTCCTCGCACAACGTATCAGTATTGCGATACAACGAAGAAATGCCGCCAGCATTCTTGGTACAATGCCTCAAGGGCCTATTTTAGATTTAAACTGGTTATACCTAGTAATATTTCTGTATATATCCATTATATACACCGTGTTTTTTTTGATTTGCGTTAATTTCGAGGGTGCATTCCTGAGCTTAAATAAAGTAACTTTCTCAAAGATACCGATATTCTAACTAACTCCATTTCGGAGATAATCAATCATTAATTTTTATCTTATAAGACCCTTACGAGCGTGTACACTTGCCTTAGGGCCTGTTTACTTATTGATTAGTGTTTAGTGCGAGTTCATACATTTGCTACTAAACGTAAGTACTATCTCGGACGATCGACGTTCGAAATGACATTGATATGTCACAGTTTTCAATTGTTTGGTTGAGTTAAATGTAATGCCCGTGTTACAACAACGCTATATGCAACATTTAGTTACTTTTATAAAAATAAAAATAGTAAAAAAAAACAAAATTTTTTTTTTTTTTGAAAACTAACTATGCCATTTAGTTTCCTTAAACGTACTTACCGAAACCCCGGAGTTAACGCAATTCAATAAAAACACGGTGTATATTGTTATTGTAAACTGTAAAATGTATTATTAAATAAAAAATCTAAACATATTTAGATATATAAGCCCGACCAGAAATATATGATCACTGTCAAGAGGGCGCTGCTATTCTCATGTATATATAGGGTGACAGTTCAGTTCAGTATGAAAAATTTAATTCCATTCAAATTCCGCGATATGGCGCGTGATCATATATTACTGGTCAGGCTTTACTTTAATGAGCAGCATATCAATTTAAAATTAGAGCATGATTTCGATTGTATTCTATTTTTGAATAAGTAGGTAGAAAAAATTTACATGTATATTATATTACATCTGCATTAAGTTACTTTAGGTACATACTCGTACATCAAGCTTGATCCATGCTATGCGGAAAATGCAGATGACACAACAAAATTAGCTTAGTTTGGGTTTCTCCGTCTGGTTTAAAAATAGTTGTTTACTATACAAGTGCAGTAAATAGGAAATTCGTAATAAAACAAAACACGACCGAAGGGAGTGTTTTAAATCGACACGAGTTGCGAATTAACTATTTGCACGTGTATCGTACAACTATTTACAGTACATATGGCACTTTAAAGTTTCGACGCATGCACGGGACGTGCAATTTCCCGCACGCGTACTGTAAAAGTTTTTTCCTGACGGAAAATTACTACTTGACTATTTAGATTAAGTACCTTACACTAAGCCCATCGTTTTTCGCCTGTCTGGCTTCACAGGTACGTGACGAAGCGATGGAGAGAGGTCAAAGTCATCTTCATATAGAAACCAGGTAAAAGCGACTACTCGGATCCTTCCTTTAGGCCCATCAGCCTGACCGCCTTCATGCTGACATCATTAGAGAAGTTGTGTGACAGGTATCTGAGGAAGAAGGTGCTGATTAACGTGCCCATGCATCCAAACCAATATGCCTACGACCTTGCCAACCCTACTAATCCCATTCGTTGGCATTTCATCACCTGTCAACATTCTGCCGACCGAGGTACCTAGTAGAGTCGGTTCAATCTAACTAGACCACCGACTTGGCAAGCGTGAGTGTGAAATGCCATCATCGATCTCAAATTTATATAGAAATATGACGTTTGTGATGGAGCTTTCACACTTGTCGCTGCAGTGCTGTGCACTTGTGCAGACAGACAGACTTTTCCGTCAGATATATCGGAGCAGCCAAATATCAGAACAGAGCCTCTATTTAGTATCAAGTTGTAAAAGTGCATGTTCACTGCACCTTGGCTAATCTATGTATTTGTTGATTCTGATGTCCTAATTGTTCGAATAGGAACCTAGTCTTTTATTATATACACTCGTAATAATACACTCAAACTGTTACTCGTAATACAACAGTTTTTTTACTTCACCTAAAAACTACGTTAGACATAGTGGCACAAAAAGCACAATTTTCATGGGGGATTCCCTCCATTGTCCGTTACTTGTACAAGGATTAGAATAAGTAGACTTTATCTCAAGGCAATATAGTTCATAATAAAAAACAATAATCTCTACTGCACACCTCATGCAGTTTAGATACAGACACAACATAAACAGAGTCAATTTATTCTACCTATAATTTAAATGAAATTGGGTAAACGCGTAGTTGAGGGCATTATATTTTTGTCATAAAATTGTGAGCAGGCTCGATCAAGGAGTTATGGAGCTAGAAGAGCCTAGAAGGCCAAAAAGCTATTTGTGAGGAGTCTTGCTATTCGGATCATCGTATTTGCAAGAAAGTATGGTCGAGTTTGGTATCTAATAAAAGTGCTCGGTTTATACATTTATAGTATTGTTTTTTAATTTACGAATTTAAAATAATTAATAAGATAAAAACGAAATAAAATAAACAATGTAAGTATTTAACATTTGTCAAGAAAGATAGTTAATTTTAAGACGCGGTGTATAGTAAAATGCGCTATTTTTAAATCGATATTTACAGGCTTGTACAAGGATATCATCGATTATTTTCTAGTATGTATAACTTCTGTCCTTGAACTCGTCAGAATAAGGACCTAGGCGTGCTGCGGGCGCGGCGCGCGGGGCGCCCGCCTGCCTGCTCTACCACTTCGTCTGCTTCACCCCCTCAAAAACCTAAAATCCGTCTATAAGAGCGCCTTAATCTCTATGGTTACTTAAATCTATCAGTAAGGGCTCCACAGACCTTGCAATAAATCGCACCCGGTTTTTGATACTTTGCCAACTAAGTAGGTGCATTCAATCGATGTATCTTTTTGGCGAACCGCGTGTTTTCAGTTCGGGGCGAACTACTAGTACTTTATGAGATATTCACTGAAAAGAGATACTTAATTTAATATTAATTTTAATTGTTTATAACTTTTTCAATCTTTTATGTGTTAATAATGCTTCAAATATATTTTTTTAGACATCATTTCGAATCCAATGAGGTATCTTACGTATTTTTAGGAGCAGTATCTCTATTTTTTACCATTTTGGACTTGTTGACTAGACTATTCTTCTCGTAGGCTGTGTTTTCACCAAAGCTGTGCGAGGTAGCTGAGCGGTGCGAGGATACGTAGCGGGGATGTGGAACGATCTGAATATTTGCACCAGAGATGTACGAGGATGTGTAGCGGGGTATTTTAAAATAAAAGAGCGGGGCGTGGTGAGGCGGGAGCGGAGCTTTCTAATGTTTTTAGCTCGCGTCTGTACCTTGCAACACATCCCTTGTAACACATTCCTCGCAACACATTTCTCTCTTTGTCACAAGAGCTTAAATTAAATATAGGTACAGGTCTTTAGGTTTTACTTTACATTGGACATGTCCTACCGTTAGTATTTACAGCCAAATTAGCTTGAACCCTGTTAACTCAATATTTAAATTCCGTGACAATACTTACGAGTATAAGTAGATTTTTATTGTTCAGTTACCGTTCCTAGAGTATTTTTATAAGTGCTACGACCCGTAGCAACGGCGTAGCTAGACTTGCTACGAATTATAAATTGTAACTACACTATTATTGGGTCATGGTCTATCGGGTAGTAAAACCGTTATGATTTATCGAGTCTGCCCGCGCAGCCAACATGCCTACATATTGTTAACGCACCGTAGCGAATGAAACGCAACTGTCACTGTCGCACTGCCACGCGATTATTTTTTTATTTTTCTCTAGTTATATCTGCGATCAGTCAGACTATAAGCAGATTGGTTGAATGCTTAATAACGTGACGAGCGAGTCCCCCAGTGAGAGCTTCTACTCATTTAGCTTCTACTCTTTTTTTTCCTATCTATATATGAGGGAAGATGTCTTTTCTTTTTAACCTTTTTTCATATCCCTTGTCTGTGAGTTTTGCTGCCAGGTCATTTGGGTGGTGGCTTAATATGTTGATATGCTTTAGTTGCATGAAGGATTTCTTCCTTCACAGTATTGATTTGCAGGTATTTATATATTTCAGAGTTGGTTGTGAACCACGGAGCGTTGCATATGGACCGCAGTATGTTGTTTGAGAGAGATGACTACGCTACGACTGGCATGTTGGCTACGCTGGCAGACTAGGTAGGTTTACTAGGTTTTTAAGAGTGGTGAAAAAACCTAATTATTTAAGTTATTGATTGCTGAAAATCTGAGCAAAAAACCGTGTCCCGAGTTTGAGAACCCTACCAGTCATTTACTGTCCGGGTTTCCTTACCATTATCTATAAAAAACGGTCACCCATCCAAGTACTGACCCCGCCCGACGTTGCTTAACTTCGGTGATTGGATGAGAACCTCGAGATTGAAAAGAAATATATATTTTATTCTGTTTTTAGTATTTGTTGTTATAGCGGCAACAGAAATACATAATCTGTAGAAATTTTAACTGGCTAACTATCACAGTTTATGAGATACAGCCTGGTGACAGACGGACGGACGGACGGACAGTGGAGTCTCAGTAATAGGGTCCCGTTTGACCCTTTGGGTACGGAATCCTAAAAAGTACAAATCTAAACCTCTTTATTGAGGAAAGCCCACATCACAGTTACATCTTGCAAGTTATAAACGGGTATTCCCTTCTCTATCAGACAACCATTTACCACACAAATAACATTCCATTCCATTGACAATTAAGGAAAATATACGCCACAGACAGCAAATAAGATGATAATAAATATAATCATGTTGATTGTGTTGGTGTTAAAGGAAAAGTTTGGGTATATATGCAAAACTGTCACATTATAGGTACTGTTACTGACAGACAACGCACAGCCACAGAATAAGTAACACTAGATAATGACAATATATATATAATAAGGTTTTAATACAATTTAAGAATCGCACACACAGTGCAAGTTACCTATGTAAATTTGCCTTATTTACTTATTTCCGTTTCCTTGCATCCGATATGAAAAGTAGAGACTCCGGCGAAAGGTACTAATTTCATCCCTTGGTTAACAATCTACGTTCTATAGTAACAGCTCTTGTTTAGCCTATTGTGACACAGGTACTACAGATCCCTACACTGAGCATGGTCTGACATGCTCTTGGCTAGTTTTATTTTTACAATTAGTGCCTTTGGTTGTCATCAACCGCTTTGTAGCGATAATGCCCCTTGTTGTTGTCGCAATGCCTCATGTATTATATGTGTTTCCATGTACATTCCTAACTGTAAGGCCTGAGTGGACGCTCGAAGCGGAGCGTTCGGCGGTGCGTGCAGCGTGGCATCGGGCTCACAAGTGATTTGAGCAGCGTGCACTGAGACCGCTCGCTAGGTTCGCATTTATTTAACAAGCACGCCGCACGCCCCGCCCCGCTGCACGCTGGACTCGAACGTCCACTTAGGCCCTGCACTGAGGTTGTGCAATAAAGAGGATTAGTATTGTATTGTAGAATACATACATTTAGTACTGTTGTCACCTGACGATACGTACTTTTAGATCGCGCAAATTTTTGGTCAAATGGCACTGTACACTCAAATGCTTTTTTTATAACGAGGTCTTTAGATGCAATCCAGCCTGAATTCGCGCTTGCAATATTCTTACCCCCGGAATTACACGCAATGTTTTTCATGACACATGCGAAGAAAAAACTAAATTTTAAGCGAAATAATTCTTAGATACGGTGATATCTGATATACGGAAGGTGGAGGGAAGAAAATAAATCTCCATGTACCAAAAAGTGTTATCAAAAAAACCTTAAATAGGTGGCGCTACAATACCTAGAATACCAAAGAGCATATAATCACTACGTTTTACTTGAACAAAAAAATCAAATCATAGACAGCGCACTTCACTCCGTCAAAAGCGCCCAGGTTCTTAGCTACTCTGGAGAGATTTGGAACTATTATTTATAGCTAACAGCTGAACACTTTTGCAACAGTTCTACCATAAAATATGTCACTCCTCTTAATTCCACACTCCATAATCTGATATTTCAAACATTCGTCCGCCATATTGTCATTCTTTGACAGGTTAGGCATCGAAGGCCGGTGCCTTCCGCCTATCTATATATATATATAACCTATCCGGCATTCTGCCACGATTGAAAATGTTGTAAAAATATTTAAAAACGGCTATAAAATTAATTAAATTCGATATTTTTTATCATAGACAACAAAATTAAAAATTATATACGTCAGTACCTATTTTAAAAGTAAAATTCCTTTATACCTACTTGTTTCGTACGAATAAGTGTCACCATAAAAAAAGACTATAACTCCCGAGAGTGTTATAGGTTATTTTCACAATCCATAACTCCCGCAGGAACAATACATGTCTTTGTCATTAAGTATACGAAATAAGATCTTTTTCGAGCAACAAAAGATTTTTTCTGATTTATTGGATCAGGATTGAGACAAGTATGCTTGGGAGTCAAGTCAGAAATCTTTCATATTTATGCATGAGAAATAGTTAAAAGTTCACTATGGAACCCTCGGTGTGCTAATCAAATCATAAATTCGCGCTTTACCGGTTTTTTTATTGGTGGTACGATAACTGACTGTAAATTTTGAAACATTTATAATAATTTTAACTATACAGCCAATCATAATATATAACTACTATATAGGTTATATATGTACTCATGCGTAAGAAGCACAAAAAATACTTTTATATCTCTTATATCTACACCTACGAAGAGATCTGTTATTTTTAATAATTTTCGCATTCCATTCATCAGCCCAACTGGGGAAGTACCTCTAAACAGCAGCCAAATAACACTAGACCCTACTCATAGTGTTGTGTTCCTGCCGGTGAGTAAGGTTGCCAGGGCTCAAACGAGGGGGGGGGGGGTTTAGGGTCGGCAACGCGCATGTAACTCCTCTGGACTCACAGGCGTACATAGGCTACGGAGACAGCTTACCATCAGGCGGGCCGTATGCTTGTTTGGTGGCAAACATCTTTTCACTCTTTGTTAAACATGAGCTTGTCTCTTTCTCTTTCGGTAAGCGGGAGCACGTTAGCACGTGCACATCGCTCGCTTGCCTAGATGCGACTAAAGGCAACCTTTACAATGTGTTACAAGGCAAGCACTTCAATTTAGGAATGCCTATAAGCTATCTTGAGTTATAATAAATCATTATATACAGCCAATAAAGTAGAAGGGGTTTACAGTCAGGTATCATTCTAAACACAGAAGCATTGCAGCGCAGTGTTGCAGCAGACTTCTTCTCTACTTCTTCTTTCTTTCTTGATTCTTTTTCTTATTATCTACTTTTGCTGCAAGAAAACGCAGCGCATCTACTTCTGCCGCAGAAACGTCAAACGTGAAAGTTTGACGTTTCTTACTCATTGCAGCGCAGCATTGTTGCCAACTGCATTCCCGCAGGAAATTTCAATTGTCAATATCTACTACTAAGTGCATCTTGTATACCATATTTTATGCAAAATAAAGATATTTGATTTGATTTGTTCTGGATAGTTGAACTTTCTTACAGCAATGCAGTCTGCAGCAATTGGAATGTTACCTTTAAAGGAGAATCATTAAGTATACTGTCATATTATCATTTGTCAACTGATGTTGGTAGATAATTATACTAATTATCAATTTTTCATTTGTCATGATAATTACCGTTCCGTTTGGTTATTAAAATAAGGCAGCTAGGCCAGTTAGAACGCTTACGGCTGTACATATATTAAGTCTCGCTTCACATAGGATTGATTACGTAGTTTTCTATTAGTATTTTCTGCTTTGAAATTATTTTATAAGAAAAGTGATCGTCGTGTAAATCGGTCATGCATACTAAATTACAACTACTTACCTTTTTAGTTACCTTACTTTGTGCAGTGTCAAGTGTTAAAAAACAACATTTTATCAAAAACTCGATGCTTAATATTCTTGAAATGTGTGCTTTGGAAATAGTTTTATCTAAAACATTGCATGGAGCTGATGTAGCTCTCATCAGAAATAACAAGCTTGAAAATGATTTCATCAAAAATCTTCATGAAAGTTACAATGTCAAAATATTTGGAAAGGATTATGATGCATCTGTACATATTTCACCTGACATCTATATAGTGCATTGTGATAACAAAAATAATTTTAAAAATATGATCGCCAATTTAAACCATGATTACTACCGGAATACTAATGCTTTGATCATACTAGTTCTACCAAATATAAGGAAGGATGATTTGCCAACTATATTTAAAATATTGTGGTCTCACCATGTCATACGTGTTCTAGTTACAATTAAAGATGCAGATGAAGATGCTTCAATATACTCCTATCTTCCCTATGCAGCAGGTCGATGCGGCAGAGATTACAATCATACTATTAAAGTGGGTCAATGCAATGGACATGCAGCGAGGGATGTCGTAGAGAAGTTACGCGGATACGATAAGCCTAGTTTAGAAAACTGCACATTTAATATTTTGGCTCACCATTACCCACCTCTGGTTTTTTCTGATCTAAACCCAGTAGATACATTTGCGGTCGGGATAGAAAGATACCTTGTGCAACTGTTACTAGAGGCTGAGCACATATCCTTAAATTTTTCATTTGTGCCAGAAACAACTGAGTTCGGTGACATAACAAATAATTTTACCGTTACCGGTATAATGAAAAAATTGCATGAAAACGAAATCGATTTGTTATTTGGAGGATTCAGCTTAAACAACAAACGAGCATTGTTATTCGATTTCATATCTATTCATTTAGCATTCGAAGATATTTTCATACCAGTTACCCCTAACGCAGAGCTGGTGCAAAGATGGAAGATCATTTACATGATTTTTGAGTACAGAGTTTGGTTGCTTCTACTGGCCGCAATTTTTTTTTGCTCAGCCTTGCTTTCTAGTATCGATAACTTATTAAAATCGAAACGCAATAGCTCTTCTAAACTGCTGAAGCTCTTTGGAAACGCAACTCAAAATGTAGCGTTAAAACGGACGGAAAACCCATCGGAAAATCTAATCATTATTAATTGGTTGTGGTTTGTTTTCTTAGTAAATTGTTATTATAATACGCGGTTGACAAGTTACTCAATCTTCCGCACATACGAGCCACAGATAAACGAATACATGTCTTTGCAGAAGTACAATTTGACCCCATGTTTTTCACGTGATATAATGGCGTTCCTAAAGAATGCGGAGACACCAATCATTCATGAACAATATCTAGATATAGATAGCTGTAAGACTGCTGATCTTGCGTTAGATGAGATTGTAAAATCATCGAGTAAATATACAGTTACAATATACTATAAATATCTTTGGTGGGCATCGCAACACCCGAAAGAGAAGACGCGTGTTCATGTCATGCATGGAAACACGTATAAAACACATTATGCTATATTTCTTAAACGTGGATTCCCTCTCCTTCAGCAGTTTGAGAGAAGAATGTCTCAGATAGTCGAGTGCGGTTTTGTCCATGCTATTAAAGGACGGTTTCCGAACGATGTCAGATACGCAAGTGACGTCTCCGGCGCATTTGAAGTGCGCTTTCTGACATTATACGATCTAATTTTACCCTTCAGTATTCTGGCCGCTGGACATCTAACTGCATTAGTAGTATTTATTATAGAAGTACTTCATAGAACAAATAAAATATTTGTGATGTTCCTTCATTGAAGGGAAGTTAATTTCTTTATATTTTAATACGCTTTAGCTCAGTATTTCGAGTGCAATTTATCGCATTTTGGAATTACTAAAATTTGTAGACATAAGTTATCAATAAATAAATATTATGTTGCCCATACCGATATTTCGTATAAATAAACTCATTTAGCGGTAGATATATTATGTATAGTCATCGTACTTATCGTATCAGCCCGCGTAGTCAACATGCCAATCGTCAACGCTCCGTAGCGAACGAAACGCAACTGTCACTGTTTGAATTTGAAAGAGTGATAAAGAGAGATGACTACGCTACGCTACGGAGCGTTAAAGATCGGCATGTTGGCTACGCGGGCAGGTGAAAGTTACCGGTTTCAGAAAAAAAAAAATGTTTTTACTAGTAAATCTCATAATTGTGTGGTGTAGAATAGAACTACTTAAGTAAGAGTAGAAATTATACTTTAAATAACTATAGATACTCGATAACGGCTACGGTTTAAAGTACCGTATATAAAAATGCCTGACCATGCGTAACAACCGCGAGTGATTATTGAAAAAAAATCATTAGGCGAACATTGTTTCGTATGCCCATATCTAAACCGATTTCCGTGAAAATTTGTGAGCAGATTCGATAATGATGTTTTTTTTTGTCAATTTAGTTTTTCTAAATTCTTCTAAACGGCGGCGGAGATATACATTTATTCAGTTTTAAGCGATGCTCGCGAGGTCTACAGCTCATAGAGCCACTAGTTTTTATATAATATTGTTTAGTTATCGTGCAATTTCGCCCATACTTATCCATACATGTATTTGCGTGGGCGAGACGCATTATAACTAAACAATACGATTCAAATATCATTCAGATATCAGTGTACGTACGAAGTTTTTTAGCCAACAGTCCAAAATCTTTCAATTCAATGGTTCAAAATTGACTTAATATCTTATTTCAATGAATTAGTTCCGAGGCAAGATTTTTTCATAAATGAGAGGAATAACTGAGACAAAACAAAAAATAACATTTTTTTTGGAACTTAATTGTGTAATGAAATGAAACTATCGACAATAGTTGTAATTTTGGACTTTCCAGTGTTATCAAGTGTCACTTGCGGTAGTTATCGGTTTTTGAGCAGAATTGTAAACCAGTTTTGTAAAAAAACTTCAACATGTCATGTCCTTTGTATCCTATTTAGTCGTTCCAGACGGAATACCATTTAAGCATTAGTTCAAGAATACAGATAAGGTTGGCTACAGTGAAAATAATAAAAATGTTTAGAAAAATAAATAGAAATTTTATTTACGTTCTTATTTTAAGTACAAAAATTTACTACCTACTTACTTAACTTAATGTGATTCGATCACTTAAAGCTTCTGAAGCTTAAAATATTTCACAAATAAATTAAATACATATAAATTAAATCTATGAGATTACATGCCTTTGGCACCAAGGACTAGGCCTCCAACACGAACTAAAATTAAAAATACAAAAATTACACAATAAAGAGAGCTGATTTAAAAAATCGAGACAATCCCTGATATCATACAAAACAATAAATTAAGTACATGTCCTATGACTAGACCGAATACTTTAAAGTAAAAGTCATTAAATTATCTTAAACCTATTAACATTGGAATCGCTATAAATATCACAACATAGGAATTGCGTAAATCATATTTACGCCATTAACTATAATAAACAAATACTGAACAGAACGGAGACAATACTTTTCAAACCTCAGACATAACAACGGACAATCAAACATTCGTACGGTGCAAATATTAAATACAGACCAAAGGTCTTGGAACATATTGAGCTCACAGCACCATTTGGCCCCATATATTAAGCCTAATGAAATAAATAGCTTACCTACTCTATAATACTGTTGAGAATTAGACTACTTATGTTATAAGACACTTATATCAGTCGGTAATACAACTAAGGTCACTTTTACAAGTCTTTAGTTATCCATTTTACCCAGCCACTACTGTAGTCAAACTGCTAGTCGCTTCGACTTTCTTCCCGGATTCCAGAATGTTCGCAGCTCTATATCTTATCTCATCCGTCTTCGCTCTTCGCAAGCACATTTAGAACGATTCCACCGCATATTCGGGTTCTATAACAAAGAAAACTAACATTGAAACGTCTGAAAACTTAAGTTGAAACAATTTTACGTAAAGCGATAAGTCGCAGACAATGGATATCAGCACGTACGCAACGAAACACCGAAAAAGGCGCGTGAATATGGTCAAATGACTTGCGTCTATTATTTTAAGAGGTAATAGTCTCTTTTGAATTAGAATCAGAAAGATAAGAAGATAAAACAAATAATCAGCGGTACAATAATGCGAAAGAAGTAGAAGCGTTTGTTAAAAGTCGATCGGTGCATCGTGCATCACATCTAGTTAGTGCTCACAGACATCCATTATCTACGAACCTTTGCGAGGCAGTTGCGGCGCTCCTCAAGATTTGGACATTGGCAGGCGCACTTACGGGGGTTGAACACCCGGCCACTCGCCGCGCAGCTTTCGGGGCTGCCCGTGCAGCACTGGCATGACAAGTGCTCCTCCAGCTCGTACATGGAACACGACTCCTTCCCAGTCTTCATATTGCTAATCTTTATCTGCAAACAAAATTCCAATCAGATTCCAATGGTTACGGAAAGCGCTATCACAATAGATGATCCATAATCGCGCGCCGATTCGCTGATTCACAGACGCATTAGAACAATCATGAGGTTTGTTATGTCATTATTATCGTAGGAGACAATCAGAATTACTCCGCCGACGTTTAAAATAGAACAAGTGTGTCAAGGCAGTTAAGTAGAGATAAGATTTAGGTAAACACTTACTGGTATATGGCGGATGGTAGTCTCGCGAGGAACGCATTTGGAGTCCGAGCCCACGTGGTCGCAGAGGCCGACGCAGCGTTTGACCCACACGGCGCCCGGGTGGATCTGGGGAAAAACATGAACGTTAGCAAGGCTTTGCAACCGTATGAGTATGCATGAAACCTCAAATATTTGGTCTAAACGGCAGATTAAGGATTTACTTTAATTTATGAGTGTATAACGAATTAGCTGCGTATAAAAAGAGATTAAATTTAAGATATGAACTTATCTAATTACCTATTTAATTAAATCTATTAAAAGCAGTGTTTGAATTTTGAAACTTGCTAACAATTATCAAATGTAATCTAATCAAGATACAAATAATCGGTCATCATTTAAATGTATGACCGACAGATATCGTCATAATTTAGATAACGAATGTAATGTTGTGAAATCGAGAAAGAAATTATACGAGATACCTATTGTATCATGCGTTCACCTAGTGACAATAAAAAGGTGGGTCATTTAATTGCTCACGCGAATACGAGTATTAGTGACGCGGATGTGATTTAATTACGAATTAATTACAACTTATCAAATTATATAATGTAATTTAATGATAAGTTCAGATATATATTCACCTCTTCGTGAGCTGCTTTGGGTTTAAGCACAACGAAAACCTCTCGGGGTGCTCCGCATCGCGCATCTTCAATTAACGCACTTCTCTCGCTTGAGCCACTGCTACAGGATACTGCCAACAATAAAACAATAATTGTTAATAAGACTAGTCACAAATCTACAAATTCAAAATTAATTCGAATCTGTCGTCAAAATATATTTAAGGCTGCAACAGCAGACCTTGATCTACATATCTACAAATTCATAATTAATTCGAATCTGTCGTCAAAAATATACTTAAGGCTGCTACAGCAGACCTACTTAAAGGTGTTATCGATTTCTATTAAAGTGTTGATCCAGCATGAGACTCACCTTTCTTTAGAGGTGGGACTTCATGCTCCTCGTAACTCCTGCCAAACTTTGGGTGATGTCTGTTTTCCACCGCCCTCACAATCACAAAAAGCACCAAAACCATGAATAACTTCTCCATTTTTTTTCAAGTTTCACAAATCTTAATATCACTGATTACTGGCTAGTCACTTGCACGTCGTAAGTTATCACTGACACTTGTAGTAAGCACGTGTTGCTCGTTCGACGGTCTGTGGAGGTATGGTGTGGAAGGCGGCGAGTTTGTGTTATAAGCCTGTGGCTGAGTCAGCGGCGGAGGCTCGTCGGTTGCGTCACGGTGATGGCGCGGCGTGCAGTTTGCACAGCTGTGACTACGTCACGACTTTCGGCGAACAGTTTCGGGATCCTTTGCGGATTTGCGGAACTTCCTATTTGAACGTTCCCAGGTCCGTGTGGCTTTTGAAGTCATAGCTTATTTAAGTCTAACTCGTGCTAATGCCCGCGATACGTATTAAAGGTTGTTGTAAACTTGCGGGATGTCACATATGTATGCAATTAAAGTGCCAGTTTAGTTATATGTTATCTATCAAGTATCAGAACCGTGCGTAAGCACACATATGTTTGTAAATGTGTGTATATAATAATGCCAATAATGATGATGAAACATGATGGATCACAAGGATTTCCCAGATCGATGTCTAACTCAATTATAAAGGAATTAATTGTCATAAAACTCCACTATCAGATTACTATATCGATTGACGTAGTTAATCTTTCACATGAGGAATTCGGCATACTAAACTATAGTTGTAAGCGATAGGTTATCAATTCTTGGCGCCGAGTCAGATACTAACAGTGAATGTGATAAAAATACATCAAAGAGTATGTTTGTCTTATATTATCTTTCGCGACAGTGACCTAACCTAGCGCAACGCCCTCTTTTTTGCGGTCTTAGTGTCATCATATAGTTATGTTAAGACAATGTTAGAGATACATACAATATTTGCATAGAATGTTTTCCCTCCAGCTTGCTGCAGACTATCTTAAAATGAATACCTAGATTAAGATAAACATTTAAAGCACGTTCGAGTTCCAAATTCCAAATTATTTATCCGTTAAATATACGGGTACAAAGGTCTTAAAGGTATAATTTCGTAGGTATCACACATCATCGCTTATATTTTTGCGGTTTTCGGCCATCCAAAAGGGTACGCTCAGGGATCGGAACCGGTTTTTTGCAAAAACATCGAAATAACCATATATTTCGGTTTATTTTATACTCAAAGTGTAGGACTCAGTTGTGTTTTCAGATAACGACTTCGTATTATTAGATTGCCTAATTAGAAATGAAGTAATTAACAAAGAACGAAAAAATACCGTTTTCGTTCCCATACAAAAAATACCGGTTTCCGATCCGCGATTCGGGGTACGCTTGCAACTTAGGCC
The DNA here is from genome assembly GCF_033807575.1 of Cydia pomonella. Lineage (NCBI taxonomy): Eukaryota > Metazoa > Arthropoda > Insecta > Lepidoptera > Tortricidae > Cydia > Cydia pomonella. The sequence goes on along the minus strand of NC_084706.1, from coordinate 20,991,215 downwards.
CTGCTAACATTTAATTTATTGCTTTTATTACTTTCAGTATATTCTTAGATATTAAGTCCCCAAAACTATTGACAGATACTGGCGCAGGTGCAAGTCAGAATGGGTCTCGCTTCGTTGCTAAAAGTGCGACACCGAAATTGTGTATTGCACATGCACTATGCATCCGTAGCTAAACTTTCTTTTCAATTATTTCCCATAAGGCAGTGGGCCGTTTTGTGGGACGTAATAAATAATATAAGTTAGTACCGTATTGATATTGTATTTTTTTATAATTATTTTCAAACGTCTAAGTTTTCAGTCACCTAAAAAAAAAATTGGATTCATACACAAATTTAATAAAACTTAAAATTAATCTTTTACTATTATAGATTTCTTATCCCTAAGCATATATATTATATGAGGATATGAGGATATAAGTCATCACTTATAAGTTATTGGTGTATGGCTTAAAACATCCCGAATCTATAGGATATACGTATAGTAAATACAACCGTTAAAAATAGCTAATAAAATAAAACGTATAAATTCTATACGGGACCATCCCATAATATTACCATAATTAGCTCACGCAATTCTAGAATTTACTTAAAGTTTTGTTGAACATACTGATACAGTTAGCATCAATACAAAGCGCAACGCAAAAAAGTGCGTACGTTGCTTGTTAGTGGAGCATAGGCAAAAATAATTTATACTGTTTTTCTTATTCCTTTAAAAGTATTATAACCCCCAAAAGAGTGTTATTATATTCTACTGTTTTTTACAAAATTGGTTTTTGTTATACTTATTCCTAGTATCCCTGTTTGTAAATCAAGCTATTGTAAAATGTATATATTATGCAATGTATTGTATTTGTATGTAGTAAATAAATAATACACACACTATGTCTTTATATTACCGTTCCTTTGATTTAGGCCTCTAATATAAGGTAGAAGTGCTAGTGCTCGACGCTGCACTAGTACTCGACATGGGTACTTTATGTCAAAGTGACAAGGATTAAGTTCGAATACAGAAAAATCTTCGTTGTTTAAATTTAGCCTATATTTCCATGAAATAAAGTGCCCATGTCGGTGACTAGTGCAGCGTCGAGCACTATTAGTACTTCTACCTTACAGAGCATGCCCAATTATCCCTCTCTATTACATGAAAGGACGTTTTTTACTTATTATTATTATTATATTTGTTTTTACAGTAATAATAGATATTTCAACAGTTCGTCTATTACCTACTGTTCATGAGATAGAGATACAGGTTGTTTATTTGGTCACCTGCAATAATTTACGGGCTGAATATATATAGGTCATACTGAGCAACTTTTACTATAGAACCGAAATCGCGAAAAAAAAAAGCTTTTTCATACATTTTTCGCTGTCTTGGCGAGCGCTGGTGGCCTAGCGGTAAGAGCGTGCGACTTGCAATTCAGAGGTCGCGGGATCAAACCCCGGCTCGTACCAATGAGCTTTTCGGAACTTACGTACGAAATATCATGTGATATTTATGTACTAGTTGCTTTTCGGTGAAAGAAAACATCGTGAGGAAACCGGACTAATCCCAATAAGGCCCTCTGGGTTGGAAGGTCAGATGGCAGTCGCTTTTGTAAAAACTTAGTGCCTACGCCAAGTCTAGGGATTAGTTGCCAAGCGGACCCCAGGCTACGATGAGCCGTGGCAAAATGCCGGGACAACGCGAGGAAGATGATATATTTTGGCTATCTGACCTTGATATTTTCTATGGGCGGGTAATTTTTTTTGGGATTTCGGGTTTGATACCATAGTAATAGTTGCTCAGTATGACCTATATATTCAGCCAGAAAACTTTTGCAGGTGACTAAATAAACATCCTATACATTACTAGTTGAGCTTAATTGATAGTTTTTTCATAAAGCTTATACTTACATTAAGCTTAACTGGAACAAGCTCGTTAGCATACAAACAAGTTCACCTGAAACTGAAACTAATCGAAAAGTTCGTGGAAAATGTGGTCACAGTTTTCCTTGGGCGTGACGTCACCATTCGGTCGACATTCGAATTTCAATTGTTAAACGGTAGGCGTGAGCGGGCGGGGCGCAAGTTAGAAGCGTGCGTAAGCGGAAAAACTGATAGGTACTACTTATACTAATAATTAATGTCATACTTACAAATTGTGATGTTTTAAGTGAATGTATTTCCTTTTTTATTTAATTTTTTATATTATTTCATCGTTCTTCAATTAAGTAAAGCGTTAGGTAGCCTAGTGGTCGTGTAACATAGAAACCGACGCTCGCGGGCAATTTTTTTTTCAGAAGTATATTTATTTATTTATTTTATTTATTTCAAATAACAAATTGCACCTTACAGCTAAAGCCAAAGCGGCACAAATTGGAACACATTAACAACATAAAGCATTAACATTATAAAGCAATAACACATGAGCAGCTAAGACACAGGAATTCATAACGGTATAGTACTCTCAGGCATCTCTCTTTCTAATATCCTCTTGCATTCCATTATAAGTTATAACATACTCGTAATTTTATGTTTACCAGCCGCTTTTTCCGGCCCGGATGGACTAATCCTAAATCCCAATGAGACCTAGTTTCGCCTCTGGGTTGGAAAGTCATATCACAGTCACTTTCGTAAAAACTAGTGTCTGTGCCAATTATTGATGTTGGCAAAATCGGTCCGCATAACGCTAGGAGGATGATGATTATTGTTCATAATCGTGGTATTTCACGCGGTAATAGCAGTTATTTTTATTTAACCTAAGGAGTTATGGATTTTTTAAGTACCTTTTATTCTAAGTCATACTACAAGTAGGTTTTAAAAAAGGCAAATGTTTATTCAAATGCAAGTTACATTAACATCATCTACGTCAAACAATAAACAAAATGGCGGGCGATATCGGTATTTTTTTTATAACTAACATTTATTTCCCTTAAATCTTTTTGTTTTCTTCACCAGTGTGACGAAAAACGTTGTAATAAGGCCGGAATTAAAATTGTAAGCTCTAGTCATAGAAACCCTCTTCTCACCGGGCTGAGGGTTTCTACTGACTCTCGTTAGCAATTTTGGCCATACTTCCCTTATTGCACAATTTACCATTTTATTATTTAAAAAAAAATTGACTTACCTACGTCATTTTGACGCATTTGTAGTCGTGGTTAGAAAATTACGCCATGGTTCATGGTAAACTAGACATGAACTCGCGATATGTAAACGCAATAAAACTGTAACGTCAATGAGGATTGAGGTGCAAAAATAAATAATCACAGAGTAAACTAGGTAATTTTAAAAGTAAGACTGTAGCAAACATAGCGCGAGGTTACGTTGTAATTGCGACAGCAATACTGTGCATTATTTTTGCCACATGGATTGCTGCATACAATGTCTATTTTTAGTTCTTAGAGAATAACTTTTAATACATTTATTCGGTTATTTTGTGAAAATTAAATATAAAACCAAAATTAAATCCAATTTAATTAAAAATACGATTTTAAAGTACAAATTTTCAGTTTTAAATGAAATTTAAAATAAAAATCTCAGAGCAAAAATGTAAGTATCTATGATGTTAATCGAGCGAGCGTCTTTTACGGCCAAATAGGCTGAGTTTCGATCCTCGCTGCCTGAGGAATGGGGTCCGTTGGGTGGTCGCGTTGCGTTGTCAGCAGTTTGCAGTTGTAGCTGTTGTAGTTGTTGATAATATTATATAGCTGACCCTATATAATATTATCCAGGACATTGACAATGAATTTACGCTGGCATTCTGTGGTGATTGGAATGTAACATTTAGTTATCTTAAAATATTTCAATGACTTAGTATTATTATTGAAATAAGTAAACTAGTCAACAAATTGACTGCCCATCGATAAATATTCATAAAACTCTTACTAAATAATAACAATAGTAAAACACTATGTACATAATTGGTGCTATAAACTTATCGGTAACGTAAATGTCCCTATGATCTCCACTGTCCCAATAATAGACCTAAGGTAAGCGACCTAAGGTTGTACTAATCCTAATTATAGGTACTAAATAGATATCTTAATTCCACTATAACTGACAATACATGTCATTTACAGGTAGTCGTTTACCTTAATTAAAATGTAAATAAAGCTTTTGATAAATACGGTCATTAGATCATCAGTCAAAGCAAAATTAAGATACGGACACCCGGTTAATTAGTTAAGTGGCACGGTTATTGGCATAATTAGTGAATTAACCCTTCTATTGTTTTGTTCTTAATTACAGGTGGATTTTCGCGTATTTCTAATGACACTAATATATTTTTGAATGTTTTTTTATTTAGTGCCTACTTACTGAAAGCTCTTCTGGTTTCTATTTATTATTGGCACCTACTTATAGACAATCTAATCTATTTGAAAGGCTGTGCTACCTCTGAGGCCTAAAATAGTCCAGATCCCGAAAAAAATAGTCTAATTAATTTAATTGGCCATTAGAAATGGTTTGACGTGCATAAACATTATTTCTTACGCCAAATCAACAATCTGAGTATTTTTAAGCTGTTCCGTTAAGATGGGTTTTTTTACCTACTTAGATTAGATACTACACATTTTTTAAATATATTTTTCAATCAAATGTTATTGCAATATTGTGACTATTGGGAGTAGTCACCTAATTACACCTATTTATAATGAGTATTTACATATGTCATTATTATGTCATTAATATTACAAATTTAATATCACTATTTTAGTTTCAAAGATTAATTATTTTAATTTCCTTGTTCCGAAAGCAATTGTTTTGTTTTTCAATTTACCTACAATCATTTAATCAAATAAAATAAAGTTTTGAATTAGCACTATTTATGCACAAAGCCTCACGGGGATAATATCTCAAATTGATACAACTTTAACACATCTCTGTATATACTCGTAGCTGCGTCCAAACCTGCGAAACTTGTCAGCCAGCCCTAAAAATAAATTAATTTTCTGAAAGTCAGCTATCCGCTGCAGCTTATGTCTTAGGCGAAAGCGGAGTCCTTGACACACAGTGTACCTAGTGTAGAAGTTTGTGCGAGTCATTATGACGTCATACAACGGTGCCGCCAGCCATCGACTCTAAAAGGCCGATTCTGTTCTAACAGTTTCATAACGTTTTGATCTTATTTTGATGATGATGTCCTTGAGTTTAATTAAAACAAGGCGGAGGGTGCAGCAAAGCTCAAGCATTCCAAATACTCGAACTTGGAACCAGTTTACGACTTTGTCCCGGTTGCGGTGGAAACTGGTGGACCCTGGTGTTCTGAGGCGAAAACCTTTATTAAAAATCTGGGGCGGCGGTTAAGAGAGCGAGGTTTGGGTCCCCGTTCTGGCTCATACCTGGTCCAGCAAATATCATTGGCGGTACAGCGCAGTAATGCGGCCAGTATTTTTGGAACTTTTGCGCCGGGTACGTGTCGTCTCGGGGATTAACGGGGAGGCGTAGGTAGTTTTTGAACAAAGCTTGTTGCGGATTTTAACCTACATTTATGACCAAGCCTGTGGCGGATTATCACTTATGTAAATTGGACGAAGTTTGTTGCGGATTCTGTTTTGTATCTATGATTTTGGCGAAGCCTGCGCTGTGGATTTGGATGATGGTTATGGATTAAACAAATTACTTTTTACTAAAATAAAAATATTACTTAGATAACGTGCTAGTCAATCAGTGCCAACCCGTTATACTTGCGTATTTTTACATACAATTAATGACCTTAACCTTAAGTCGTATCATCAGGCACGTCACGTGCTGCGAGGGAGATGCCTTATGAGACAGCTCCTGATTTGATGAGGATCAATCAGCGTTAGCGGTGCATCAGCGCACGTGGACTCAAGGACGATAAAGATAAAGACAGTTTATTTGCCAAGTAGGCATATTATAAAATTACAATGCGCTTATGAACGTCAAATAAAGCCACGTCGGCTCTAATCCTGCACCTTTGACCTGAGAAGATTTAAGTCCCTCCTTATAGGAGGTTATCCCAATATGGGACCGGCAAAAAACACGGCGTATCGTAATAAGATGAAAAACATATCAAAATTAAAACAGAATTGGCCTCCGGTGTGCTAGAAAAGTTTATAGCTAATTTGGAACTAAATATTCGAACGTGTGGGTCAAAATTATATTCGATGTCTTGCTGTTTGTGTGGAGTGGAGCTTTTTTGTGAGATGATTTATTTTTTATTTTTCTAATGTAAATTATAATCTACAGCTTGCAGCGCTCAACTTTTTTATTTATTTGATAGAAGACACAAATAAAAACGTGACGGAGTGGTCAGAAACAAGACAACGAAAAGAATTTTGAATCTTCAGGTGATCCATCAGGTGATCCGTCTGCTCGTTTGCCTCCTCCACTATAAAAAAAAACTTGTCTCTCTTTCCAATCTCGTTATACCATACTTATAATTGTCGCTTTATTTGACATGTTTTCTTTCACGGTCACCTATTTGTTGTGCGGGAAAATTAAGTCTGACATTATAACAAAACACCTGCGACCGCGGCCGGCACAACGTCCCACTCTACTCGTATCGCTTTGGTTCTCGTATGTTTCTTTTATCTTAATTAATGTTTTAATTATACAGAATTTTGACTCTTAGCGACTCTATACATTTCTTAGGATAGTTCTGACATTTAGAGATATTTACACCACTAAATAATTTTAGTTTTTTTTTGTATCAGTTTGTCATTTAGAAACTTTATATATCTCTAAGTAATAATAATACTTTACTTACTTTTACTTTAAACAGTAATACTTTAGTTTGCATTAATATTTTCAATTAATTGTATTTTATAATTGTTGATGTGCTTGTTTTTGCTTGTATGTAAATTCCATGTTGACGTGTAAAAGTGTGAAAAAATGTTGAAGTTGAAGTTGAAGAAGAAGCTTACCATTAGGACGAGATTTGCTTGTATCTCTATACGGATAACCTGTCAAAGCGTCCTTATGGTAAGCGACAAAGTGGGACGTTATGCCGGCCGCGGTCCCCTATATACAATGAAATAGTAACTGTGATGGCTACTCTCCCAATAGTAAATAAATATAAAATAAGCAAGCTTTTAATAAAAAAATAATTACATAAGTTATGATAATAATACTGATATTTAATATCGTCATAATAGTAAACGATCAATAGTTCAATGTTGTTTGAAGAATTTTTAACAATGCACTGCGAGTCGTGTCATCATGGAGGCCAATTCGAACTTACATTTTGATGTAATTTTCATTCGCCCCAAATAACAAAATGACATCATTTCGATATCAAAATGTTAGTTCGAATTCAAGCCCGCAAAATAACAATATCAAAACTTAAGAAATTGTGAACTCTGAAGGTATCGCTCCAGATGAATTATGATTTGATGAAAAACAAATGATGCAAGTACGAGGTGGTACGAGTAACAGTCATACGAGTATGAGGAGAGGAGACACGTTATCGTCTAAAATTAACCGTATGTTCACAACAGGTTTGGACGTGTGTTGAACATCTTATCACGCGTTCTAAAATTAGACAAGTATGTTCGTCAACTTTGTACACGACACACGACAACTTGTGACTCACTGCGTTACGGTACATACTATCAAATAAAGACTATCTGTATTACACACACTGGTAGTGGAAGTCCAAAGAGCGTTCTGTCACTAAGCAAACATTAAGTTTGATTTAAAAATTACTTGAATAAGTAATGTGACGCAACATTGCGATACGTTCCAATCGCTCTAAACTTGTATTTAATAAATTATAAGATAAAATAATTGAATAATCGGTGCTTTATCAGTTATCATGTTGTACAGGATCTTCTTTAAACTAAGTGTTCCGTGAACAAAGTTTTGTACGGAACACTAAAAATTAAGAAATGTTGAGATACTTTTATTCGATTTCAAATTTCAAACTGACCAGTGTTAGAGTGACGAGAGGGAAAATCTTAGAAGATGAACCTCATTCTCCTATTCCCTGTTGTTTGGGCTGATTTTTATTTTTGACATTTTTTTCACTTGGTTTTGTAATACAAACAAAATATTCACGAGATGTGACAGACGGATGGACGGACAGAGTCGTACCATAAGGGTTCCTTTTGTACCTTTTTGGTACGGAACCCAAAAATTGATAGTCTATTTGTGTTGACACTTAAATCATCATCTTCCCTGGGGTTGTCCCGGCTTTTGGGAGTCTGTGGCCCGCTTGGCAACTAATCCTAAGAATTGGCTAAGGCACTAGTTTTTACGAAAGCGACTGTCATCTGACCTTCCAGAGTAAACTAGGCGTTAATTGGATTAGTCTGGTTCCCTCAAGAATCTCACAATGATTTTCTTTATCGGAAACGACTAATAAATATCAAATGATATATTATTTATTGTAGCTACATACATAAATTCCGAAAAACTCATTGTTGCAGTCACCATCAAATATATCGGAGAGGCCAAGGTGCTTATAAATATCTGAACATGCTTCTATTGTCAAGGAGTTAGAGTGCGTGTTCAGATATTATTGAGCACCTCGGCACCACTCCGATATATCTGATGGCGACTGTACGACCCGGGTTTCAATTTCAACTCGCGACCTTGCATTGGTACGCTTAAACAACAATATTATTAATTAGTATTAGGTGCAAAACTAAGAACCTTCTATGTAGATAATCACCCCACAATTTCTTTACCAACTTTACCCGCACTGGAGATAATTGGTCGAATACAATTCGTTAAACAAAACGGATTCATAAAACGAAACACTAATTGCTTTGTAAAAATACTTTTAAAAATTCCATTAATTTGCCCGATAACTTTAAGGTCATTGAAGATTTGTTCTGTGAATGAAGATTGTGTGCAAGATAACGGTTGCCGGGCACGCGTTCTCGCGACGAGACGTATTCGCATTTTACAATTTGGTAAAGTGTTGATATTTTTATTTTATTATAGTACGACCTTGACACAATTCGCAGTGCATCTCGCTCGCACTTATTGGTGGGCGCAATACTCCTCGCGCAGCAGTAAGAGCGATCGTATCACATCAATATCAATAGACTAATTTATTTTAAAATCTTAATAGTATACTTAGTTCGTGTCGTCCACGATGACGCGCAGATTAGTCAAATCTAACCTTTATTGACATGACAACACGAGTCAAGGCACGCGTCGTCGTGAATGACACCATGCGTCCACTTAGTAACCGATGTTAATAGTAAGTTACTTAATTGATCATTACCTACTCTACATTTCCGTTCAATTTTAGTCTTTTTATCACAGTTACTCGTAAACAGTGTCAGAGATTGAATGAGTTTTTTTTTTAAATTTGATTACACCCATGGACATATTGGGCATGTTTATTTCAAGTAGGTATTATGTAAATGCGTTTTACTTTTAAAATACTGACGTTTATAATTTAGTTTTTGTGTATTTATATATATATATATTCATATTTAATTTGATTAATTTAATAGCCGTTTATTTTTGACACAATTTTCAATCGTGGCTGAATGCCGGGTAGGACTGTGCCTTCGATGCCTAACCTGTCAAAAATGATAATATGGCTGCCGAATGTTTGAAATTATTTCGCTTAAAATGTAGTTTTTTCCTCACAAGTGTGATGAAAAACATTGTGTGTGCCACAGACGGTACAAGAACTTCCTTCGGCTTCGGGCATAAAACAACACTTGTTCTGAAAAAAAAAATACACAATATACTATTACAATTTTAAACTGAAGTAGATGACATATACCTAAGTACTAAAGAAAAAGTGACCAAGTCCATCGGTGGCCGACGCTGGAATCGAACCGTTGTCGATGTCGAAGCTTACGCGGCTAACGTCCTGCAGTTTTAGCTTAAGGAAATTAACCCGAATATGGACAATCAGGGGAAATATTTCGTGTAGTTTTGAAAATTGGTATACTTATACCTTGTGGTCTCTAGATAAACATACTAACTGTCCTCGAGGGTGGGGGGTGTGCTGAATGTGTGTGTGTGTGTGTGGGGGGGGGGGGGGGTAAGGTACCTTTTTTTCAAATTTTTGCTCATATCTCCAATATTTTTATGAATAGCATTATAATCACTTCGGACAAGAGTTTTACCATAAAATTCCCTACAAATTTGGTAATGTTTATATTAAAACTTTTGTCCGAAGTAATTATAATGCTATTTGTACAGATATTCAAGATATGAACAAAAATCTGAAAAAAGGTAACGCAAAGGTAAAGGCGACGTAAATACGTATTTATACAGGGTGTTTTTGTTATGTCTGAACAAAGGTACTCTAAAGGTAGGATATGTAGGTCATACTGAACAACTATTACTATGAGACCAAACCCGAAATCGCGAAAAACAATCAGTTGTTCGATAGAAAGCTTTGACATGTGATTCACCGAAAAGTACAAGATAGTAGATTTTTTTTTGTGATTTCACGGTTGGCTTCAAAGTTGTTAAATATGACCTATATATTCACCCCACAGAGTATTGTCAAAATCAACCTGTATGTTGCATTTTTGGAGCATGCGTTATAATTTGTTTAGCTCGGTAGTGTTATATAAAAAGGTTCAAACATTACCCGTTGTATCCTTCGGTCAAAGACACGTACACAAAGTTCATTAAAATGTGAACGACTTAATTACTTACAATGAATCATTCCCATAAACACCTAAACGTAAATACATTCGCCAATTTTTCAACTCGGTTTTGCTCCAAGAATTTAAACAATATTTTCCTTGGATGAGTAATCGAATGGTTGGGAGCTTACCGTTTTCACATTTTCGTTCAATAACATAAACTATTACTCCTACGCCGATACATGTGGTGGAATTAACACTACATGTAACGTTCAATTGATTCACTGTCAAAATTCTGCAGGAATGTAAATCGCTATTTAAAGCTCTGACTCCAAAAGCTCGACTAGGGAGCTCCACGGGACTGTAACATCAGTTACCAATTTTTTCGTGTGTTCTTACATTAATTAAGAAAATTTAAGTACCTATCCAGAAACCTGTAGGGCTACACCAGACATACAGACACATAAATTTGCTTAATTAATGTAAGAACACACGTAAGAATTGGTAATTGACGATATAGTCTCGTGGAATTACCCGAAGGAGGTGGGCTTTAATTCCCCGGGATTTACGAATGTAGGTGCGCATTTCTCTGACTTTATTTACAAAGACGGCTGGGCATATTTAGGAAATTCTCTCAATGTTATTTGAAGGAGTATACTTCATCTATTCTCTGATTGTCATCACAAAATCTAATGTCAAAATCCTGGAGAAATTGAGAGAACTCTTCAGACATGACACTCATCTACAGTGACTTGGGTACTGTTTATAAAAACTCGTGAACTTCCTCTTTGAAAGCGACGTGACGAAGTAGAACTGCTGATGAAGAACATTTAATAATGGCAGAATGACACACCTACTTTGTCAAATCGGTTATTTTACTTACTATTTTGTTAAAGTCTATCAGACTATCACGAATATGCCCTCGAAAGAGGGAGTTAAGAAAACTGTAAGGCAAGATTTAGCACTGTTAGTCAAACTGTAAATAAACAGATTTTTGTGAAACCCGGCGGGCTGATATGTTTAGGTCGTGGAAAATTTGAGAAGCTGAAATTGATACCCTTTCACACTAATGACTATGTTATGTGGGTCTTCAGCAAATTACGAGTTTTGTTATTTTTTAAGATTAGAAAAATCGGCTATTTATAGCTGGCGTTTTATTTCCTTTCATGAAAATAAGTAAACTTATTTTAAAACTCCCGAAATGGCTAAAACAAATAAGTTCTTTGTCAAAAATTACATTTTTTATACAAGGTTTTATCGCTGACTGTAATTTTCTTACAACAGGGTACTTGTACTCATCGAGACAATTCTTTAGTTGCGTTGTTTTATCACAGAGTTCGTATGGCCACCTCCTGTCTCCATCATCAGATAAGCTCGATTACCATAATATTGCATTGCCACCCTCACCTCATCGATAATTATATGTGATTTTTGATAATGGCCGGCTAAGTATGTGCACCGAATTGAATCGATAGATCAAATGCCGCATTATAACGCAAATCGCATGCAAATATCGATGAGGTAAAGCATTGACCCTCTAAAGTCAGCTGAGGTTTCAGATCGATAAACCTCAGTGCGAGCCATAAGTCATCAAACGCATGACTAACCCCACTTCACAATACTTACAAAGCTCTATTAAATTTTGTGTCTTTATAACAAACAGAAATGTCAAAATGATGGAGGGACCAGCGATTATTAACGGTTTGTTAAATTTGATAAACGTTTATGAATTACGTCATAAGTGAATAGAAAGTTTATTTTTCAAGAGAATACACACACAGATATCTCGAACACTACTCAAGATATTGAACAAAAATACGAAATTAAACTTGTAGCAATTTTAATCAGCTTTGGATTTATGTAATAGTCATGTCGCTAAGACGCAAAGTTTCCAAGAATATTAGTTAAAAACCAAGAAGGTCCCTCAAACCCCCCTCTCTCCCTCGGCTAAAGGGCTACGGCCGGGGACTTTTGATATGTTCACCTTCTAACTAATAGTCCAAAGAAAGTTACGGAGTCAAAAACTCTATACCTTCTTGTTGCTTGGCCTAATAGGAAATTAACTAATGGCAATTTCGTACAGTCTAGGGAGAGTCGAAGAGACTGCCCTGCTGGCAGACTTGAACCATAAAACGTTTGCTTTTACATTGCAACGTGTAAATTACAAAACATACAACAATAAAATTAAGCGTGAGTGTATTGTGGTAAGCTCAGTGTTTTTAGAATTCCCAGAAATTTTAGGTTATTTCAACTCAGAGACACAAGTAGTATTGAGTAGGGGAACGAAGTGTTCCAATTTTTTCCTACTATTTTCGATTTTTAATTTCATATCCATACACGTCCAAATTACAAGACATACTTACATCAATAAAATAGGGCGTATGTGTCTTGTTGTAAGTTTAGGTTATGAGGATTTCCAAAAATTTTAGGTTATTCCTACTACACGAGCACTATACATTTTACTAGGGGAAAAAGTGTCCTAATATTCTCCTACTATTTTCCACATTTTAAGTACATTGCTTAATTTATCTATTTATCATTGTATTCTCTATTTCACAGGAAATAAAGTACAAAAGGCGTACTAAACGCCATCTGGCATTCTCTACCAGTCAACCAGCAGGCCAAACATAAAAAGTTTTAGGGGCGGGAAAAGATTAGTGTATAACAAAAAAGAGTTAAAACAACAACAACAACAAAGCTACTTACATTTAGTAATAAATGTACATAAATAACCTAGTAACACCCAATCCGGTATACACGAAACTTTGCCCCGGTCACCGCAACTTTCATAGTGATATCCAACTCACACTTGTTGATAAGGTGAGTGAGTCAAAGCCGACTTGTATCGGCTTGATCGGTCTATCGGCGGATCGGCGTCGCTAAGCTTACTACTTAGAACCTGACTCAAACTTGGCTGTATAGAGTAAGAAAATAATGTGGTAAACAGGACATTTTTCTGTTCGAATACTTAGTATCCTACTAAATACTTGAAAGTTTATATATCTGGATATTAAATTTGTTCACGCAAAACGGTCAAACGGATTTCAATGAAATGTCAGGTCATCGTCAAGTGATAAAAACTCATTAAATTACTACCACAAATTCAGAGCGATAGTGAATCGTACAAGCAATAAAACGCGGTTGATTTTTATTCAATATGTTTTTTGATACGCTGATAGTTTATAACCTGAAATAAGTTTTTGGCAAAAAAATAATTTTTGGTACAAGCTTTTATCGCTGACTGTGCTTTTCTTTCCACAAGTAACTAATACTCATCGAGACAATTCTAAAAACCCCAAACACAATTAGGTTACGTTGTTTTATCACAGAGTTCCTATGGCCACCTCCTGTCTCCATTATCAGATCATCTCGATGGTACAATAACATTGCATTGTCACCCGACTTACATGTGTATGCAAATTTTCAGTTTCATCGGAAACCGGGAAGTGGGTCAAATTTAACTTGCAAGATTTGATTACAAACAGACAACGGTCAGGTGAAAGTAAATAAAAGCTTGTAAAATAGGATACTTTTTTAGGTTACAACTTAGTACCTAACTAGTGGAGAACTAAATGGTTAAAAGAGTAGTTAAATAAATTCTTAGATGCGGACGAAGTCGCGGGAAAAGGCTAGTCTATAAAAATTTAATGAGACTTTCACATACATTCCACTGTTAATCTTGAAAAGGACATAAGTGGATATATTTTCATAAGGAATTGTATGTAGATTGACAATCGTTATTTGTTTTACAAGGGGGCAAAGTTATTGTTGTTTAACCTCTCGTGCTACTATTGATATCCGAGCAAACGAAAGATTCTAAGATTGAACCACGAGCGTAGTGAATGGTTCGAGAAGTGGAATTTTGAGTGTTGCGAGGGTTTTAAGGCACGATACTTAAACAAACTTGGCCTCCGAGTGAAACATAACATTTTACACCTCACCAACGTGAGGAAAATACTAACCATGAAATAAAAATAAAAAATCTAATCAAATTAAATTAAACGAATAATGAATCAAAGTTTTATTGTAAAGTATACAAAATGTTAACATTATCTTTCCCATTCATGAATTACAAAAAATGCTTTATTGCCACAAAAAATAAGTACAAAAAAATCCTTACTTAATTTAAATTAACTATTCTAAGATTAGAACAAAATTATTGTCTAATAAATTAAAATAAAATAATAAAAACATCCGAAATTTCAAATTAGATACAATCAATTACAATTCATTACTGTTAAAATCTAGACTACATTGTTAAATAAATACGTTAAAATTAATTATATATAAAATAATATTTAATCTATAAACTATAAAACTAAATCTAAAATAATCCCCCCTGGATCGTACCTGGCTCAAAGGTCCCCATTATTCCCGCTGCGTTTCCTCGCTGAACCGCAATGGAGACCTGTTGAACCAGATACGACCCAGAGCGAGGATCGCAGCCCCTCTCTCGCAGGCGTCGCCCTAACTCCCTGAAAAAGGAGCGAATTAAACGTAATAAAATATTACTATTCAAAATCATCATTTAAAAGTCAATTCTACCAGCTAACATAAGGAAACAACTCAAAATGCGTTTGATTACTATGCCCCACATTATATGAAATATGCAACTTATTCATTCGTTTTTGAACAATCAAGAGGTCGTTTAAAAGTTCGCCTTTGTACTAAAGAAGAGTGTTTTATTACCTGTTTTGTTTTCATTTTTGTACACTAAAGAGTTTTACTACTATTACTATGTATATAAGCAATAACACATTGTCGGTTCTGTGCAGCTGAAATCTTTGATCAGACCTCGCTATCTGACGCGACATGCAATAATGCTGTTTTCCACTAACTGAAGGTAGGAAAGGAATTCCCACTGAGCTACTACAGAGCAGGAACCGAAGGGGAAAACCCTCAAGGCGCCGTCAACCTTATCGAACTTTAGAAATCAGGCGCTCCAGGATACGGAGCGACCATAGACGTACCGGGAAATTATCGAGGAGGCCGGTCCATTGACGATATCTAGAGACAGATAAGTTTTCAAGATTTATTTATTTGAAATAAGGAACAAATAATGATTGTAGTAAACTTTTGAACGTAAAACGCCATGAACGTAAACGCATAGTTTTAATTTAAGTATTAAGCTCAATCAGTTTATTTATTTAAAAGACCAGTACAAAAGATATCCGAAACCCAGGCCTCTTCCTTATAGCAGGAGAGCCGGCGATGCTAAATGTATAGTTACTCGAGTGTCGTAGAGAGATTGGATTCGTAAGTTTAGATGCTAAGAAGAAAAAAAAGATATATATTTACAATAACAATATAACTAGCTTATATCTATAATAGGCCCTTGAGGCATTGTACCAATGATGCTGGCGGCATTTCCTCATTGTATCGCAATACTGATATGTTGTGCGATGGCGGCTTCCTCGCTCTTCGGTCAAAAAAGTATGTATAATATTTTCTTTCCCAGCGACCAGGAAAACGTCTACAAATGTTTAAAAGTGTAAAATAAAGCATCACACTCATGAGTTACTCGAGCGTGCCCGATATTGGTAGTGTCAGCCGCGCAACATATGTTTCTGATAACATGGGTATGTTAAACTGCCGGTTTACATGGTCGGAGTGGTTATACGAAAGGGTTGAAAATTAGGAAAAAAAAATTACTCGAGCGCGTCAGATAGGTATTCATAGAGGATGTTAAGTGGACCCTACAAAAGTGTAAATTTCTATAATCTGACGATTTCAGCGATACGTCAGTGAGTGGCAGAGTCACAAAGTTGCAAAGTACTAACTCAAAGATATCCCTCTTGTGCTCTCCTACCATTTGTTTATTAAGCTTTATTTTCGCGATATTTGTCATATATTTTGGGCCCATGGTTCAAAAATTAGTCACAATGGGATTTTTTTTTCAGAGCGATCATTTCCTAAAATATTCACTTAGCAAAAAGGGAAAGACTTCTTGAAAAATCTATGCAATAACGCTCTATACCAAAGGGTTGAAGCGTAAAACCCCACGTTATGCCAAGGGGAGCAATCCAAAAAAAAAAACTACTTTTTATTTGACCATTTTGTCGGCGTGATTGATTTATATGCCCATGCCAAATTGCAGCTTTGGCACGGCGAAACTAAAAACTACACCATATAATATTACGTACTTAAAATTACCAAAAATTGTCTCAGGTTTAAAAAAAAAATTAATATCTATAGTCTTAGACTTCGTACCTATACCTAATAGAGTTATGGCCTTATTTAATACATTACATAGACTAAATGCATGCATTTAAATTCCTTTTGCATTGAACGCGGTGAGTGTTTTTAATTAAAGTTTGACGTTCAAACTAAATATTTGCCTACCATGGGCCGTAGGTACTTTAAACCATTTTCTGTTGCCAAGGCCCGCCTTCTACAATCTGACATTGCTGCCAAACTCACTGATACAATCGTATGTCGTATGTATAACAGCACTTAATCACATTTCTGTCATGTGACACGCATGACATTCCATCGTGTCATGACTTGAGTCACGTATTAGCACGAGCTGAATTTCAGAATCATGATGTACCGGATTTACTTAAACCATCTTTAAACGGTTTTTATAGCTCCTTCCTATAAAAAAAAAACCCTCTTTTAAGGTTGGTTTGGTTGGTTTGACATGTGATGATAGTCCATTTTTTTGAAAGGTACAAAGACGATTAACCGCAACTTTAACCATCTACCTATTGGGGTCATATCACTATATATGTGTAAAAGGGAGCAAAATGATATATTTACGGCGTGGGCGTAATTTTGCTACCATGTGACAGATACTACTTTACATAACCTATGAGGAAATCACATATAATTATTAAGTTTCAAAACATTATTTACGTACTAACATAGATACTAAAAAATTAAAAAGAGATATACCTCTTATGTTATGAACCGTGGGACATCTTTTCTAAGACAGCAGCAAACACATGGTGCAATGAAAATCAAGTATTTTTGCCCTAATGCATATGTACATTTCGGCTTTGTCCAATGGCTAGGGACACACTGTATGTATATTATTATTTTTATTTAATTTTTTGTACCAATACAAATAACCTAGCTTATAAGATACACAAACTAGCAAATGGAGACCATTGAGTCTGAATAAAAAAAAAAAAAATCAGGGGTTCTCAATGTTTTTCAGTCCTAACCTAGCTTATATGCTATTTGACATAGATAGGTAACATGATGAGGAGGATTGCCTCATGGCGCTCCTCTTCACTGTTTACGGCGCACAGTATTGGGAATTGGGTTAGAATCTTAGCACCTTCAGAATTTAATTTGCAAAAACTATAGCGAAATATCTTGTGAGAAATTCATATAAATATCAAATCAAAACCCTGATCGTAGGATATTGTGGATATATTTATCAAATACTGGGACATCTCTACACTACATTACTTAAGACGATAGTTAGACAATGTAGCTGTAACATGGCGAACCTGCATGGTGCAGCCACCGCACGCCCTGGCCGGTGATGAAAAAGCTATGCCAGTGTCGCTTGTGTCTTGTTTTCTCATGTAAATTTTTCTCGACTATTTATAGTCGAATACCACAATTCAGATTAATTTAATGTTATTTAAAGCTTAAATGCTATATTGTTGTTGAAAATTACTTCTTAATGGACTGCCTTATAATTTCTGGTTTAAAATTAAAGACGCACGAATGAAGCTATTTATTTATTTTCTTGATATTCACTACTCTGAAGTTTTAATCTGCTTACGCCTCGTAAGCCCGCGTAGCCCGTAGTACAGTCAGCATCAAAAGTAGCGGATCAAATAACGCTTCATAACTATACCTTTCTGTAACAGCTAAACAAAAAGTCATGTCTTTAATATAGAACAACTAAGACTGTAAAAGATATATTTTTGAACGCGAATTTTTGAAAATTATTTACTTTTGGAAAAGTTATACGGAATATCAGATACTTTTGGCGCGTTGTTTCATCAGCTACTTTTGATGCTGACTGTACTCCCCGCTGCTGCCGGAATTCATCGTTCGACTCGACGAAGATTGAAATTCGAGAACGTTAAGGCCAGATCAGGTAGCTACATATATTAATTAGTAAAATGTGTATTGAGTTGATAGTTGATTTAATTTAATTATGTATACATATCGAGACGTATTGTATTATGTAAGTCCTGATCGCCTAATGTTATTTATTATGAAATCTTGGCGTAATTCTACAAACTTTCCAGCATGATGTATAACTACGTACGTGGCTCGTGTCGTACATAGATAACCGATAAGACAAGGCCTTATTAAACTAGTATGATTTGCTATCGTAATAGGTATTATGTTGCAATAACGCTCACACAATTTGTTTGATAATAGGGCTGTTCACTGTTGCCAAAACAAATTAATACGCTTCATGCACGAAATCCAACACAACGAGTAGAAGGTTATTGAGGAAACGTATTAACATATTCTTTAAGACAATAACTTAAAATAGAGATGCCACGAATAGTGGTTTTGGCCGAATACCGAATATTAGGGAGCGCCGAATATTCGGCATAATATGTGAACATTTTGAGTCAACTGTTCGCCAATAAAGCACAACAACGTACGTACGTGACGTACTTAGATTCATTTTTATTGCTCAGAATTAGTGAATGTGGTTAGAGTCAGGGATCGGAAACCGGTATTTTTTGTATGGGAACGAAAACGGTATTTTTTCGTTCTTTGTTAATTACTTCATTTCTAATTAGGCAATCTAATAATACGAAGTCGTTATCTGAAAACACAACTGAGTCCTACATTTAGAGTATAAAATAAACCGAAATATATGGTTACTCGTATTTCGATGTTTTTGCAAAAAACCGGTTCCGATCCCTGGTTAGAGTCAATCAAATCAGACCCATGATAAAAATAAATTTATTTGTAATCAACAAATCCTCAATACACGGGTATTTGTATTATTAAATATTAAATATAAGGTAAGGTGGGGTAAGACTAGGACAAGACAAACACTTGTATGGAGTCCTGATACAGTTTGTCTAGCCCCGAGCAAAATAAGCTATGTCCACCCTACCTTAGTGGTTTTGGGTTATTTTTATTGTGTATATTT
Organism: Cydia pomonella; assembly: GCF_033807575.1. NCBI lineage: Eukaryota > Metazoa > Arthropoda > Insecta > Lepidoptera > Tortricidae > Cydia > Cydia pomonella. The sequence goes on along the minus strand of NC_084706.1, from coordinate 20,971,626 downwards.
TCATTTTAGGTAGGTGCAACAGGTAATCAATATTCGGCAAAGTGGCCGAATAAGCCGAATACCAAATAGTTGCCGAAAATTCGTGGCATCTCTAATTTAAAGTGTAGCGTGTAGAGCAGATCCGAATGCAGAATATAGGTAAGTAGTTGTAGTGGCGGCGCGTCAAATATATTCGGAGGCAAGCCAGAGCTAAAGTTGCTGTTTGGAAAACTTTAAGTTTTTCTAAATGTATTTAAATCTTTATAGTTACATTTCAATTTAAATTGGTTGTGTCAAATCCTTAAAAAGAAACAAATAAAACTTTTGGAAAAGTGCTTACCACATAATTTAGATAAGCCAGTATTGGGAATGTTCAATGGACGTTTGAAGTGTCCAGTCTACGGTAGCGGTAGCCGCTTACCATAAAGACAGCCATAAGTTTTTTTACTAAGTACCTATTTTTATAAAATATACGTTTCTAGGAAAACATTAAGTCGGAAATTCGTTTTTCCTTAATTTTCTTATTTAACACAATCCTTCCTTCAGCCGTTTTTCGTGATAGCCTTATTCACTTGGTAAACTTCAAGGAAACTAATCTCTATCTCAAGAAAGATCAATCTTAATCCATCTTTACAACGACGCAATGACAAAACCTGATTCTTGGTAGAACTATATCAATGCATTTACGAACACTGCAGTACTCATTATAAATCATAAACTAGCAAAACGTTTAAAAAACTTTTTCAGTTCTCATGCTCTGAAAGTGTGTAGTTGTTGTTATTTTACAAAAAAAAGTAAACCGCCTTCAAAAAGGATAAAACAAAATATTATCATTTTTTTAAGTATATGTGTTACCAACGGATATGTTTGAAGTCGGTGCCAAGCCAAACTTTGAAGCATACCATAAAAAATAGCCCCAACCTAATACAGAAATCTTCTATGAAATTGAAGTCGGTTAAAAAGGATTTCTTTTACAATTACCATTCTAATATTTAACCCCCCATTCCATTAATCACGATACTTTTACCTAAATTGTTAATTGAAAGTACCCTCAAGAAATACATACTATTAAAGTTTACACGTAGTAATTTTTTTTAAATACACAAGAATTTTACTTTCCTCGAATTCGAAATGAAAATTAGAGTGTTAACTGTGACCATTTCATTTCTTGGTTAACAATCTGCGGTGTTTCTCCTTCTTGCTTTTTCAATATTGAGTTCAAATGGCAATGTCACCCGCGGGTGACGACGACGCGGTGGATGAAACAAACTAAGAACATGTCGGGCCACGCTCAGTGTATGGTTCCGTAACCTCCGTAATTGCTCATCAGATACAAGCAAAGGGGAATATCATCTTAGCATTTACGTGATTTTACTGAGAAGGGATGATTTATTGCGAACACTCAATAAACGGTCTATCAATATTATATATTTTTAATAAATAAAACGATTTGACAGATTAGAACTAAATTACCAAATTACGAAATTGAAATGAGCGTACTCCCATATTAAAGGCCGGCAACGCACTTACAACCTCTGGTGTCCATTGACTCCATTGGCGCCGGTAATCGCTTACCATCAGGCGATCCGTCTTAGGCGATTAGTTGTCAAGCGGACCCCAGACTCCCATGATGCCGGGATAACGCGAGGAAGAGTTTATACCACTTTCTAATTTAAGTAATAAACATTCCCAGAATGGGGGTCTATTAATGCGGACATCCAATGCCTTTGCGAAAGACTGTCTGGCCTATCCGCTAACATACTTAGTATGCTGTTGGAACTACCCTGGGTTCTGCTTGATTGGACATGATTCTTTTGCGCATTATGGCATGGCAGTTGTGGATTTAGTGCATCTCACGCTCACCGATGTATCCGAACGTCAAATTCAGATAAGATTTTTGAATATTGATTACAACGCATTATTCGGAACTCGCACGGACAACACATTCTTCGGAACAATCGGAACTCTGATGACGGAGTATGATACCCGTACTGATAAGTACATTGGATCATTAACCTTGTAACTCCGTAAACTACGCACATAGTACGGTATCACTGTAGTACGACCTTATTTGCACTTTCAAGCATGAATGAAAATTTAAAACCGACTTCCTTGACGCAAGCTCAATTAAAAAATGACCAAACTCCCAAATATTACAATGTAAACTCAACCCAGATATGTTATAATAGAGTCCAGATTTCATTGTTTTAGCACAGTTAGTTGCGGTAAGAAGTAACGTATAATAAATCGAACTCTATTATGTTGATGATAATGATTATATTTGAATACTACTGTGATAGCACGTGCTCGGAGCGTGGTAATGTCACTTACATTCCTACGAGCATTGAGATGGAGAAGTGTGCCGCATAGGCTAAGAGGTAAGGTGTAATTTAGGATACTTTATCATCGTCCAATAATTGTCTTCATAAAGCAAGTGCCTTCCTAAACCTTCACGTTGACGGAATCAACGACAATATCGATGGATCCATAATACTCAAAGATTAATAGATTAGATTATGCAAGGTAGAGGCAAGGCACAAAATGTAATATAAATAGGTGGCGCTAGAATACTTGAAAAAAAAATCTAATCATAGACAGCGCACTTCAATCCGTCAATAACGCCTAGGTTCTTAGCTACTCTAGCGCTACTCTGGAGAGATTTGAAACTATTATTTATAGCTGACAGCTGGACACTTTTGCAACAGTTCTGCCTATGGATATTCTGTTCCTTGCCTCTACCTTCCATAGATTAGATGCTTTATTTGTCAGTGGATAAATGAATGAAAAAAAATGTGCTTATGCAACTTGACTTGTATAACACGAGAAAATGTAGGTTAAGTATTGATTTACCGTTGATGATTAAATAAATTAATCTAATGCCTGCATTAAAATGGACGTATACATACATATGTAGACTAAATTAGCAATGATTATTATGCATGTCAATAATAATACAATAATGAAACAGACACAATTACTTACGCATATGTAAAATAAGTATGGTTGTATATATACCTATAGGTAGGTATATACTACACAATATATAATGTAAATAGTACTCTTTTATCTGGATCTTCTATAGAAACACACATTATTTACTCCGATGAGGTCAATAATTTTATATACCTTTTTTCTTTAAAATGCGTAGACTGAAAACTGTGTTACGGCTCCTGGACTACATTGGCAGGCGATAAGAGAGTCGCATTGTTGCATCAGACTGTGAAAGCGATTCCTGGAACCCATATCTGATAAAATAAGGAAAAATTCGTTATTAATTAATCAACCAATATTCAGATTATATAGTGATGCGTTTGTTCATAAGAGCTGGTGTCAAATTGGTGTTAAACTCGTGATAAAATAAATCAGGCGCGATTGAAAGACGATTATAATCAGTTAAGTTTTTTGAAGTGAAAACTTCTTTAGCGGCGCTGTGCACTTTTTGTGATGGGGAAAAATTTTAAACTCGCGACAGGTCACGTGACCCTCAGATTGAAAATTCGTAAGACGGACGGCTGCTCACGTCTCATGAATTACTCTGCATATTTTTATATTAATACTAAAATTCGCATTTAAAAATATCATCCACACTTAAATTTATTTACGTAGGTATAATAGAGAACTATCCCATTTTATAAAACTGCTACTCAATTTCTCCAAAATATCAAAAATGCACAACGTTAATATTCAAGTTGTCACTTCTGACTGCACTCCCGGAGTGCAACCCGTTGTTTTTTTTTATACCACGACGGTGGCAAACCAGCATACGGCCCACCTGATGGGAAGCAGTCACCGTAGCCTATGGACGCCTGCAACTCCAGAGGTGTTACATGTTATCGCAGAAAGTCTTCCTTTCATAGAAAAAAGCACTGCAAAGATACTCCCTTTTGCTTATTATGTACCTACAACCTACATGATACTTATTAACAGACTTTGTTCAAGACAGTTTATTATGTCGGGCGGGTAAATACGGAACCTTACACTGAGCATGGCTCGACATACTCTTGGCCGGTTTTTACTTGTGGTACAATCGCCTGCGGTCGCGGTGTTCCAGTTAAGACAAAATTCCCTTAATACCTGTCTACTGCCTACCTGCAAGGTGTTCAAGCGAGTATCGCCCTAAGTGTAAGGTAAGGACGCTCTAGTTGGGCGTGCAGCGGGGCGTGCGGCGTGCATGTTAAACAAATGGAAACGTATAGGAGCGGCCTTAGTGCACGCTGCTCAAATCACTTGTGAGCCCGACGCCACGCTGTACGCCCCGCCAAACGCTCCGCTTCGAGCGTCCACTCAGGCCCTACACTAAGAGTGGAACACTGCGAGCGCAGGCGATTGTACGGTCAGCTGCAGAGAAAAAGTACCCCCCTGCAAAATTTCTATGCAGCGGGGTACCTTTTCTCTGCAGCTGACTGCACAATAAAAGCAGATAGTATTTAGAGTTCTGGTCAACGACGTCAAGGGCACATTAAGTCTGTTATATAAACCAAACAAGTCACGTTAGACTGTAGAAAACCGATTCTGTTTAAACAATTTGTTTAATTTTTAATCTTGTTATGACACGACCTTGACACGACTCACGGTGAATCATCCGTATGTGCGAGCAAAATGTCTAAACTTGCCGCAAAACTAAGCGGCGAGTCAGGTCATAATGCTTTCTCTTTCACTCTTGGTTGGTCTTAACAGAGGTAAAGGAGATAACATTATGATCTCAGTCGTCTGTTAGTTATGCGGCTAGTATACATGGCTCCCGAGTGCATTTCGCGCGCCCCAAATCAGCGTGGGCATCATCAGAGCCCCTAGTGTAAATTTATTCGATGGCGTAACGTAATTACGTTTTTGAAACTCAAAATCCCATACAAAATGAGACTTAACGCAAACGCGTACGTCACGTTACGCCATCGAATCAATTTATACTAGGGGTACAGAACACCTAGTGTACATTTTTTCGATAGCGTAACGTGACGTACGCGTTTGCGTTAAGTCTCATTTTGTATGGGATTTAGAAACAGTGCGCCAAGCGGGACGTTTTGGAAATTCAAAATCCCATACAAAATGAGACTTAACGCAAACGAGTACGTCACGTCTCGCTATCGATTAAAATTTACACTAGGGCTACAATACAAGATCAAAACCGATAAGAAATAGTGAGACCTGATTCGGCCAGGTAGATTACAAAATTGTCTATTGGTCCTGTCAGTGACGTAAATGGTTTTTCTTGAGATAGCATCATGAGCAATCCACTGGCTGAACAAATGCAGTAAAAAAACTAAGATGACAAATCACCGGACGTCGGTAAATCTGCCAGCGCTGTGATCTGAGTAATGACGTAGGTGTACAAGTACAACTGAACATACATGGCTTTGCAAATAAAAGAGAACTGAACCCCTAGTGTAAATTTATTCGATAGCGAAACGTGACGTACGCGTTTGCGTTAAGTCTCATTTTGTATGGCATTTTGGGTTTCCAAAACGTCCCGCTTGGCACCCTGTTTCTAAATCCCATACAAAATGAGACGTCACGTGATGCTATCGAATAAATTAACACTAGAGGTTCCGACAATTAGGATCTTGTTTGATATTGTAATGTACTCGAAAAACTCTTGAATCGTCGAAAGATTCCGTAAATTATCTTCATTCGCTTGCCCTTTCCCAAGTGATGGACGGCGCTCCATTCCTCTCTGTACGCTCTATATACCTAGCTAAAACTTATTTCAGATTGAATGGAAATTGTATATAGATCTTAATTTACATCATTTTTTAAATATTTATAATAGCACTGTCCGTTATCCGTTGAAATAACGGACAAGAGGCCTCATTGTAATGCCAAATTATCAACAAGTAACGTGTGTATTTGACATACCAATATTTAAGTTAAATGATATGAGTTGAGTATGTAGATTAGATAGCTTAATTAAATATACGCTTAAAATGTATACAATTAGGTCAAAACTAGTAAACAGATGGGTTTGGTTGCCTCACATTTTCAGTGAAGGACAAACCAGGGGGACATGGAATCAATGACATGTGAATTCGCTGGACTTTGCTTAACATTACTGTTGAAGTTCAGTGAGTTTGACACTGGCATAATATATTTGCTAGCGTAAGTGTAACTTACTATCTATGCATCTCGTTCATACTGGCATATCAGAGCGAGATAAATGTACGTAAAGTAAGTTACGCAGACGTTGACGAATATGTCATTTTTAGAAGGGAAGTATACCACGTGATCGTCCATTCAAAAAGAGAAAACGTTTTTCCGCTTCGAAACATTTTCCATTCGCCATGATTTTTTACTATGTTATTGACACGATGAAAAACTAGGTTTATAGGTTTTCCTTTTTTTTTCAATATTTGCAATACAAAAAAAGCGAAGACTATTAAACCTAGAATATATTATGCTGAAGTGATCGACATCAAAATCAAAGTGATTTGTTAAGATTTAATTAAACGTTTTCTCCCGAAATGGAATGTCATAAGAAGGGTACCGTTATTTCGCTAGGATCGCAAAGCTATTCTCAGGGGATGTCAATTCGAATTTACATTTCAATATTAAAATGATGTCATTTCATACCCGAGTACGTCCTTAAACTACGTCCACAAGAGAGGTATGGGTATTGTGAACGTCATCTCGCTTTGTGTGATAGGGCACAGCACAACGGATGTCATTCCAGATCTAGAGCAGAGCCCAACTGGGGAAGTACCTCCACCTTACAGAAAACCGCAGCCAAATAACACTAGACCCTACTCATAGTGTTGTGTTCCTTCCTGCCGGTGAGTAAGGTTGCCAGAGCTCAACGAGGGGAGAGAGGGTTGTTAGGGTCGGCAACGCGCATGTAACTCATTTGTAGTTGCAGGCGTAAACAGGCTACGGAGACTGCTTACTATCAGGCGGGCCATATGCTTGTTTGCCACCGACGTAGTATAAGAAAAAAAAAACAATATCATGTGCGCGTGCATTTCGCTCGTACTTGTTGGTACACGTATTGGCGCGAGCGGGACGCATGGGCTAATGATAGGTAACATTTTGATGTCGGAATTGTAAGCTCGCATTGACCTCAAGGTGAAATTTAATACCTGAACCTACCTACTGACGAAACAGGAAAACAAAATTTCTGGTCCTTCTCAGAAACTCAACCGGACAAGTGCGAGTTCGTTTTACTCGCACACAGAGGGTTCCGTACAAACTTTGAAATAAAGGCGAAAGACTTTTGAACAGAAGTATCTATACTAAGTATAATTGTGTACAGCGCCATCTATCGGCAAATTGTCTAACTAATTTGCGCGACGTAATGCACGTATGTTTGTTTTTCGAGGATAATTCTCTATCATGTGAACTGATTTCAAAAATTGATCTTTTATTTGAAAAAAGGTGTCTTTAATGTAATCTTATAGAAATTTCAAGTGTAATAAACACACGTAAAGTTGGTTAAATTACAAATGTTTATTGTCAATAAAAAAAAATACCGGCCGGTCGTAGCTCAAAACCGGGATGAGTGGAAGAAGAGGGGGGAGGCCTTTGCCCATTTTCCACATTTTGCACATTTTCCTCCATAAATATTTTTGGCTGGACACGCTGCCGCGTGTCTCGATGTTTTGGAATGTACAATTTTAGATCTTCCTAATGATACCTACTCACTACAATTTGAAATTTTGATTCTCAGTTTGGTCAAGATCCAGACATATAGGTACCTGCATTATAGTTCGTTTTTTTTTGGTATTAGAAAAAAGGTAAACAATATTGACAAGTCTTTTTAATAAATAACGTTTTTAATAAAATCGGCCAAATGCATGTCGGGCCATGCTCAGTGTAGGGTTTCGTACATACCAATCTGTCAAAATAGACCAAACGGGGGCTATTAGTAAGTATCACGTACATTACAAGCACAAGGGAGTACCTTTGCAGCGCTTTGTAAGAGCGCTTTACTAAAACGAGAAGATTTTTTGCAATAACTCAAAAACTACTGGATTGATCATGTTCGCTGTAGTTATCATTGAAAGTATTTATTCAGTTTTTGTTTCACGATTTTTATTAACCCACTAGTTGCAATAATGTAATTATCACATCTTACCAGTAAGGTCCACATTCAACATTCCGCAAAAGGCTTAATCGTCATGGCCCACATTCACCGTCCAGGAGAACTCATGGCTGGTCACGTATGTTCATAGAAAGCTGTGGGTGCTACGTGAGCTTTGGCAGGTGTTTGAAAAGCTTCAAGGAAAATTTTCTAAATAACTGGCATAGAGGCCTATTCGTCTTGCTAGGTTGCAAGACATGCAAGATGTTCTAAGCTTGCAAATTACTTATGTTGTGTACTCGTATCCACCCTGAAATTCGGTCACGCATGTTCATTTAAAACTGTAGTTGAAAGCTACGTGCGCTTTGTCAGGTTTTACAAGCTTCAAGGATTTCTTCTAAATAACTGGCATAGAGGCCTATTCGCCTTCCTTGGTTGCAAGATTTCCTAAGCTTGCAAGTGTTACTTATATTGTATACCTACCCTGAAATTCCGCCAGTAAGACCTACTTACTAATACTAAGTTTGACCTAGAGGCCAATTCTTACTTAAATTGTGACATAAAAATTATGTCAGTCGTAGTAGCGGTATTTATAGTAGCGGATGAAACAACGCGCTAAAAGTATCTGATATTCCGGATAACTTTTCCAAATATTGAAAAATCTCTAAAATTTACTATCAAAAGTATATCTTTTAACGTCTTAATTGTTCTACATAGAGAACCACCACATTTTGTTGAGCTGTTGCAGAATGGTAGATACTTTTGAAACCTTGTTTGATCCGCTACTTTTGATGCTGACTGTACGTGCTTCTGCCTCGCGTGCGTATCATTTTCATGTCACAATGTAAGTTTGTATCGGCCTCCATATACCTATGGCTAGCGCTAGTGGTCTTACTGTCAGTTTCATTGCACGAGACCGTCTGTCAGCGTTAAAGCATTCGCTACATTGACATATATCTAAGGATATAAGGGCAATAAGAATAGGGCCAGTATAGCGGTGTCTCGCACAGGAATTCAAGCTAATCGCGCAGTCGAACTCCACAACGCGATTGGTTGATGAGTTCGCACCGCGCGCGCAATTGGCCGCAACTAGTTGCCTTGGGCTGCACGATTGGCTCGAATTCAAGAGTGACACCACTTAACTAGGACTATTCTTAGTGCCCGTAAGGCTCGTCCTTTGATATATGTCAATGGTTCGCTAAGTTTTACTGTAAGTATGGGAATTTTCATGGTTTTGTGCTGAGTGCCGTTGATCAGTCCGCTAATTGTGATTGGTGTAACTGGCTCTTAGTCAACATTTTAAGCGATTTAAATATATGTATAGATCGTGTCATTCACGAAGACGCGTGCCTAGACTCGTAAATTCATGTTATCAAAGGTCGTAGATGACACGAACTGTGTTGTTTCCAAGCAAAAAGTTCCACTTTGTCGCTTGCCATAAAGAAGCTTTGACAGGTTATTCGTATAACATGCAGGCAAACCTCGTCTTTATGATATGCGACAAAGTGGGACCTTCGAGTAAACTTCAACACATACATGCATTTTGCATGGCATGTGTTGTATGTTGCGCGCGAGGTCGCTGTTTTGGTGAACTACCAGTTCCACAGATGTTTTGCTACAAAATCTTCGATGTCAGATCATTGAGCAATCGTCATGTGTCATCGCTTCTCAATGTACACGTTACAATCATTGCGTAACTCAGCTACGACGGTGCCAATGACCTACTAGCTTTTGGCATGTTACTCGTTTCCTTCATTCCGAACGGTCTCGATCCGGATCGAGTGACGTCATTTGGAATTAAGTTAAGGTTATCTAATTTTCGAATTGAGCTAGTTTTATACATCGTCTACAGTCAGCATCAAATAGAAAGGCTACACTGTGATTGTAAAGGCCAAAATTGACACAAAAAATGTATTTTTTTTTTTGTAAAAAAAAAAAACATTTTTTTTGCAGAAATCGCAAAGGAGACTGTTTACCATCAGGAAGGCCGTATACTTGTTTGCCACCAACATAGTATAAAAAAATGAAAAGGTATGTACATAATTCAAAAATGAATTCCTCGTCCCTAAATTATACGAAAATGATATATAACTTGCCCTAGTTCTTAAGAGCAGGCAGAAATATAGCACAGATTTGGGGAGCCAACCCTTTCCCCCTTCTTTTTGGGGTGTTATTGTATGTATTCCTAAACTAAACAGGTAATTATAATTAGTTACACGATTAGATAAAGTTTACTCGATAAAATCGAATCCAAGACATTTCGACCTTTGTCCACGTCACCTTAAGAGAAGGTCTGAGAGTGAGAACCGGTATTTAGTGACGTGCAATGAAAGGAGGATAAACTGAACTAGACACAACTTGCAGTTGGAAATTACTCGGAAGCGGATAATGATCACCGTACGCAATCATAAAGCCTATTCGTACTTATTATGGTATCAAAATTATGTTATTTTGTCCTCAGTCGCGCGTACATTCTCCTACTTGTTCGTAGGTCGGCGCGAGATCAAAATGTACCTAAGTTCGAATTAGCCTCCATGATTATTCATGGCATTTAGGTCGGATGATTGAGAAAATATACTTACATATTGTAACCGGTCTCTATTGTTTCCCATAAAGTTTTAAGTCATAATGTATTGTTTGTCCGCATTTTCGTTAGCCATAATTTGGTTTATCTCAGAAACGCGTATTGCCATAAAACAAACCTAACATAACCTAACCTATCTATAGGATAACCTAAGGAAATTCCTGAAAAGTTAACGGATTCAGAGTTATGACTAATGATAATATGACTATCATTACATTATGACTTTCGATAATTATGCGAAAGAAAGGAATCCGTATTGTAACATGTAGTCGGCATCAGATATATCGGAGCGGCCGAGGTGCTCAGAAATATCTGAACACGCACTCTAGCGCCTTAACAATAGAGGCGTGTTCAGATATATGTGAGCACTTTGGCCGTTCTGATATATCTGATTGCGATTGTACATTTTATATATGAAATTAGTGAGCAAGGTTACTGCTTATCCTCTAGAGTGCAAAGTAATATGAAGCATACGAGGGTCATGCCAAAAGAAGTTAGATACTCTATGGTCATTTGATCGATACTGGCCAGTTATACACCATTGTAAAGGTAGGTTATTTGCTAATAAATTCAAATATGGAACACTCGGAAAATGTTAGGATTCCTTTTTTAATTATTTTTTTTCTGGGTAATTTTGGAGGGAAATTTTCGCAACAATGGAGCTCACTCGACGTGATTTTCGTGTTATGATTTATTATGATTTTAAAAAAGGTTTAAAACCTCAAGAGTGTTTTGAACTTTTAGTTTCAACTTTTGGCGAGTCTGCTTGTTCACGTGCAACTGTTTTTAATTGGTTTGCTGAATTTAAAAGGGGACGAGAGACCTTTGAAGATGAGGCGAAGACCGGACGGCCGCCAACCGCAGTCACTCAAGAAAACGTACAGGCTGTGGAAAAAAATGTTCGTGCGAACCGACGAATTACATATGCAGAGCTCGAGCGTGAGCTGGGTATTGGATCAGCAGCATTGCAAACTATAATTCATTATCATCTGGCCCTTCATAAGCGTTGTTCAAGATGGGTGCCGCACAAACTCACCGATTTGCAAAAAGACCGCCGCGTAGATTGGTGCAAATTTATGATAGATAAATTCGACGCTGGCGAGAAAAAAAATGTATATGATATACTTACAGGTGACGAAACATGGCTATATAACTACGACCCCGAAACAAAGCGGCAGTCCACAGTATGGTGTTTTGAAGATGAGCCGACGCCAACAAAATGTCGCCGAACCCGAAGTACACAAAAACAAATGATTGCCTCATTTTTCTGCAAGACGGGACATATTGCTACGATAGTGCTAGAAGATCAAAGGACAGTCAACTCTGAATGGTATGTGACAGTTTGTGCCCCCAGAGTACTGTCAGCTTGGTGTGACAAGCGGCCGAAATCGGGAACTCAGCACCTGCTCTGGCACCATGACAACGCTGCCCCTCACACTTCTGCTAGAACACTTGACTATTTCAGCTCAAAAAACGTGACTATCTTGCCCCACCCGCCATATTCCCCCGACCTAGCCCCTTGCGATTTTTACTTATTTCCCAAAATTAAAGAAAAATTAAAAGGAAGGCGATTTGAGAACAAAGAAGATGCCCTGGCTGCGTATAATTATGAAATTTCTGAGGTATCTAAAGAAGAGTGGTCATCGGTATTTTCTAAGTGGTTTAGACGGATGGAAAAGTGTATACGTGTTCACGGTGACTACTTCGAAAAAATAGATAGCTGTAATAAAGAATAAAGTCGGTAACTTTTGAGTATCTAATTTCTTTTGGCATGACCCTCGTATTTTGAGTTATTTCTCACATTTGCTGGTAGATTGGACTTTTGAATGATGATTATGAATGACCAAAATTTAAAGCATTAATTTGGATTGGACTACAATTTAACTTTTTTTGTCAATAGTAATCCAGCGTATAAATTTAATGCCGCAAGTATCATAGGCCTAACTATAATTTTAGTTACATTTTTCTATATTATACTTTTGATTATATAATACTTACTAGAATATTTTATACCTGCTCTTTTATTTTTATTTATTTTCTGAGTCAGTAGGTCATTACCACAAAAAAATATGGACACCTTTCGACTGAATATGTTAAATACTTATGCTTTAGTAACAAATGATTGTATTTACTTTATGATAAAAAATAAAATATTTACTTCACGAGTCATTAAGGAAAATTTATTCTCGATGGTCAATGTTTTGTCTAAAATAGTAATCTAAAAGTCACCGTCCACCAAATAGTTTGAACTTGTCAGACTGAACTCGAATCTTCTCTTGATACACCTTCATTAAAATTAAACACTCATTTAAATTATACAATTATAATGACACAGGTAGGTACTGATAGCAGCGTAGCAACCAATTTCTTACCGAGCCATAAGGTGGACGTCCCCGTGCTCGTCACTGACCCAGTACCTACACATTACACATCACGTTTAACTTACTGTTCGAGAGATCTAAGTTCACAGTGTTCACATATTTGACACATGGAAAGTTGGAAACGCTCGTTGAATGTAAACGCTATGTATGTGTATGACCCATGAAAAATTATTTAAAAAAAAACCATAATACTCGTACTATTAGTTTGTCAAGTACTTAAAAACAATATTTCGCTTTTATGAAATATAATCTAACATACGTTTAACTTTTTTAGATCTTTGTTATTGAATATTTTACGATAATAATTTATCACGCAAACAGTTACCTAATACGTCTTTTTTTTAAACAGTGTTGTGGTCGAGTCTGTCGTTTCGATTAATATATAACGCTACATCATTCGCTTGCCCTTATCCCATTCATTTGGGGTCGGCGCAGCATGTCTTTTCCTTCCATATCTTTCTGTCACCCGTCATCTCATCATTCCCTCGCGTTCGTTTCATGTCATCTCTCACACAATCCATCCACTGTTTCCTAGGTTTTCCTCTGCCGTTCCATCCCATGTAACACTAAAAAATATATAACGCTACATTTAAAACAAAAACAAAATGCCAATAAAATAAATTACGATGTGAAAAAAACGTTAATTATTAACACAAACGAAACAATACAAGCATGCAAAAATCGTCTGTAAAATCGATTCGACTAATTCGTTTATAATCGCTAGATTTAACGTACGATACCTCTTAGCCTCATCACTACAAACTTCAATAGACAACTGTCAAATGTGTGAACTTAGATCTCTCGGACAATAAGATGCAGTAGGTTTAGACAGCAGTGTTTTTGAAAAATCATAGAGCTTTTTTAGATCACAAAATTTTAATTACCAATTTTGAGGAATTTCTCTAGTAAATCGATTTTAAACCTGATTTCTTGACTTTTGCTCGATACGTTTTATACCTATCTTCGTGATTTTATTCTATCGACGCACTTTTAGAAATTGTAATGATCTTTGCACAAAAGTAAAAAATCAGAAAATAGCTTCTATTCATTCTAACTTCGTTTGGCAAATACCTAGTATAATTTAATTTGTGATAGAATTAGACCAAGATAATTTTGCAGCGATTTTAATAGCTTAGATTATGCAAGTGTTATTTATACGTCATAATTTCATAGAAGTTTGACGTTTAAAATAACACTTGCACTGTCTTGGCTATCCAAATCGCTGCAGACTTATCTCGTTCTACCTGTAGTAATCAAATGCCATAATCTTGTATGACGTAATTTAATTTAATATATCATCACAGTTATTTACAATAAAATTTATAATATGCCATAATATTTGTTTTATTTCTCGAATAATATAACTTTTCTCAAACTTGCAATGAAATGTTGAATTTACTTCAAATTAGGACGGAAGTACTACGTATCCGGTGCGATGAGTGAAGATGATGTAAAGGGATTTCATACAGCCTTACACAACTAGGCCTGTAAGGCACCCATCTTTTGTTTTTAAACTTCTAATTATGACACGCCTTGGCATTAAAATAGTAGTAGTTTCGTAATTTCTTTTTAGCAGATGTAAACCTACGAATAAAACAATTCGACTACATTTTTTTTTAATTCATTGCAAGTTTGAGAAAAGCACTATACAAATCTCAGCTAGGAAAACGTGGTTGCCTGCTGCGAATCCCTACCGACCTCCCTACTCTCGGCTGCCTATATCTATTTGGCCTGCAACCCTTCGTTTCCCGGCCTCTATTGTAATGTAAAGTACTATTACACATATTGAAAATTCAACAGTAAGCTTAGCCAATTCACTACAGTTCGCATAACAACATAATAGGTAATTCTGATATTTATGATCTCTTAACACCAGCTAAATGCAGTTGAGGCTAGTTATGTGGTTTAGTATACTTAGTATTTGTACGCCACTTTTGGCAGATCATGGTGAGACTACGAAACCTATGTAAGATCGATCATTGTACCTGTGTTTTCACAAATAAATAATCTCTCTCTCTCTCTCTCTCTCTTTATTACAATAGTTCACTTATTTCCTTCTCTGCCAGATAATTTGAAGTTTATTATTTAAAGAAAAGGATGCACAATTTCCAGCATTTACCAGAAATACCGAACTACTGGGACCTATAAATAAATAAATAAATATTATAGAACATTATTACACAAATTGACTAAGTCCCACAGTAAGTTCAATAAGGCTTGTGTTGAGGGTATTAAGGCAACGATATATATAATATATAAATATTTATATATACTTAAATACATAGAAAACACCCATGACTCAGGAACAAATATCCATGCTCATCACACGAATAAATGCCCTTACCAGGATTTGAACCCGGAACCATCGGCTTCGTAGGCAGGGTCACTATCCACTAGGCCAAACTGGTCGTCTGGTCGTGGTGGGGCAAAGTTTATCGGGACTTTTCCCTTTAACGAGTTTCATTGCAATTATGTATGCATTAAAATAGCATAAACATAAAATTTGAATTTCTAAAAGGTATTTGGTAGCCCATCCAGTCCATTTAGATGTGGGGTAGTCCCCGTCTTGAGTTCAGACGGATTGAATCGCGATCTCGGCACTTAATATTCTAGAATAACAGAACTGGTTCTACCGATAGCTACATTAAGACGAAACTGGAGGACCCGGGCAAAATCGCCTTTTCGCATTTTCCTCCTGGATATTAACATTACTGAAAATAATTTGTTACAATTTGGTGTATAACAACCACAGCTATGCCCTTACGTTTGATTTTTTTCGTTTTTTTTTTATTTTTATAGGAGTTAGAGGCATTTAAAATATTGTATGATATTTGGTTTTCGCTCTTAATTTTTATAATAATAAAAGAGTCGAAAAACGTCAAAGGTAAGGGCATAGCTATGGTTAATATACATCAAATTATGTAAAAATATTTCCAGAAAGGAAAGCGGGGACTAAGTTTGTATAGAGAATAAGCCATAGGTATTTTAAATAAGAATTCCAAATTGAAATAAATTAATGATTTACAAAAGAACGGTTCTTAAATTTTAATATTAGTGGAGGAAATTATAATCTTATTTTAATTTCAAAGTATAGAAATCATCTTAGGCTGAAAATAAAATGATGAAACCTATCTTTCCCTTTTTATCAGGGGGAAACTTACCATTCATAATTTTGATCAAACAACTTTATGCCCCCATAAAATCTGTATTGGCCTCATTAGATAAGTTTTTAAGGTATTCGACGATTACTGTATAATCTATGAAACAAATCTCAAAGATCATTTCGTCGTCTTTGACCTCAGGGTTTCCCATGCCGCGCGGCCATGTCTATTTTTACGCAATACAGTGATATCAGCAGAATCCGTTATAATTGAGGTGTAATGAGGAAATCCGTCAGTATAACTTGGACTCTGATTAAGATTTAAAAGTAGGTAATAATTGACCGAGGTCAGTTTGTAGACAAACGAGGGAAACATCAACAAATTAATTAATCTTATTTGCATATGTACCTATACGTTCCTGCAACACGCAAAATAGGCGCGAATTGCGACGTCGAGTTGCGGAAACCCAGCCCGCGAATACGAATACGAATACGAATACGTTCCTGCAATAATAGAGCTATGTTTTTTTTTTGTCTATTAAGTGCTGATTTTTAGTCCGTACCAAGCAAAAAGTTCTAGTACCTAATCGAATCACGAGTGTTCACATTCTGCTCCCTTTCATTGAATAAATTGTAAATAATTTTTAACAACTTATTCTTCTTAGCCGTTTGTTCAAGTTCAATTATCCTTTGCCATTCCGTTCAGTTCGGGGCTTAAAAGTTATTTTTGACGGGGCTAATAGTTTGTGGGGTATTTTCATTTTTTTTCTGTATTCATATATAATAATCCAGTATTAACATTTTTGTTTGTAGTCAGCTTTATTTTAATCTACTGTTTCTGTACAATATTATGTTGTTTAGAATAAATAATTAAAACAGCTACATCACATTATGTTAATAAAGTTTGCGAAAATCTAGTTCGTGTAATAACATTACATTACGAATCAAGGCACGCGTCTTCGTGAATGACACGATATATATTTCATCAAACATACCTGCCCACCGGTAGCTGATGTCGGTACGATGACTTTTGAGTCATTCTCATTGCATCATTCACTTTCAATGATCGGAATTTGTCAAAGACATGTTAACATCGGCTACTATGTCTGACCTACTTCGACCTGCTACGCTGTTTGTTGTTGAATTCAATGCAATAGATATTATGAATTGCGCGAGAATGGAGGAACGTACAGACATAATAGACATATAGCTTATTTAGAATTTAGTGATTCTATAGTGTGAAACTCCGCTTCTAACAAAAGTTCTATGTACTCGTAACATTCGACGTTTAGTGTAACAGAGTACTACACAGGCTGTAAGGACAGATCTCTATCTATCTATCTGGGTCGATATTTTTTACAATATACGAGGGTGAATCAAAAAGTTCCTGGAAATAGCATCAAAAACACAAGATTTTTTTACTTAAAAAAAAACATTTTTTTCTATACATTCTTTGTGCCGTTATTATTGTTTTTTATTCCGTCAATTTTTTTTTTCCTAGGGCTTGAAAACTCCTTGACAGCAGTCATCAACAAGTTATCGTCATCAAACTTAGTTCCTCGGCTGCCTCCGATAATTTTGGAAAAAATTGCTCGCATAAATGATATAAAGTGTCCAGATCGATAATTTTAAAATGTCGCCTTGTTACGACTAAGTAACCTTGGTTAAAAATTAACATTTGTAAAAGCCATTATACTGACACAGTTTTAAAACACAAAACATCTGTTAAGATTTTTTCTACGGAGCAGAGTCATAAATAAACGGATTCCACTGTATAACATAGATTAGGTCTACCTAATCTATGTTATACAGCGGAATCCGGACATGTCCCTAGAGACATGTATACTTTTCTAGGATTCCAGTTGGAACCATTATAATGGCTCAATTAGACTCACCAACATTCGATTTGCAATACATTGTAGTATTTGATCGATCATATGAATTCGGTGCACCAACTTAGTCGGGTGTCTAAAATCACATGTGATTTGTGGCAAGGTCTGTGGAGCTCTTAATCTGTGTTTTTTTTAACCTCATTATATAACTTGATCAATGTCGGTTGTTATGTGAGTTCTATTTTAAGTAAGTATTGCTCATGGTTAAGTCACGATATCGAGGATGCCATTTCGGGTTTTTAGTGGTCCATAATTTCTGGGAAATGATTTCTGACATAATATAACCAGCACGTGTCGAACGGCTGATTAATTAAGAGTTGTCTTGATAATTGCATTACACTTTTTTATGTTATATGAGGCAAAGTTTTAACAGTTTAAATTTGATTAATATATCAGTTTTTAGGGTTCCGTACCAAAAAGGTACAAAAGGTATCCTTATGGTGCGACTCTGTCCGTCCGTTCGTCTGTCTGTCTGTCACATCGCTAAATATCTCAAGCACCACTTAAGCTATCGATTTGAAATTTGGAATAGTTATCAACAACGCTAAGACACATTGCATTTTTTTAAATTAAGTATGGTAAATGGCCGATATGAAGAGGGGGCAAAATTTCAAAGTCTAGTGACTAAGTCAAGTGGGGTATCATTTGAAAGAGCTCAAATTCTACATTCCAAAACATTATTTTCTTTTTTTCATAGAGAAAAAAAAATATTAAGAAAAATGTGAAACAAAATAACGTTCACCCAATAATTCAAAGTTTGTACGGAACCATCGGTGCGCGAGTAAAACGAACTCGCACTTGACCGGTTTTTTAAGCATGGGACAAGTGCATTCACAGCGCGCTACGGACGCCACGCCAGGGGGCCCATATTTTTGAGGGCGCTTCGCTTAATCTTTAATAACTATTTTAAACAATAAGCATCGATGGTAATAAGTATAAGGTAATGTTCGTGCTTACATAAATTACGTGCAAGTAAAGTTTCAGGCCGGATCCCTTTGTTTGACATAATTATGTTTTTTCCTCGCAAGTGTGTTGAAAAACATCGTATGAAACGCGTGTGCATTGGTTATTAGTTTATTACAAACATCAGCTTCCTTATTGCGCGCTCGCATGCAGCTCGCGCGTACAATATTGCCTCGTGGATAACCAACCTAGCACACTTGTATCACAAGCACTATTTTACTCCAAAAATACCTTACTTCATTTTAAAAAGAACCGATACTCTTCAAATTGCTGGATCGATTTTTATCAGACATAACTAAGAGTTCGGTCCATCCGTTTGACTCGTTTGAGTACTACGATGCCACAGACAGACAGACAGACAGACATTGGCATCAAACATATAACACCTCTCTTTTTTGTGTCGAGAGTTAAAAAAATGCCGGGAGACTTTCGGAGTCTTTGCCCATATGAGAGTGACAATGAGAGTTTCTGTCTCTATGAATTCCTTGGTGTTAAAAATAAACATTTTTAAATCACGTTTATAACGCCATTATACGCCTGCCTGAGATTTTGCATTTCTTTTCTAGATATAGTTCGTGTTATCCACGATGACGCGCAGATTTGTCAAATCTAACCTTTAATAACATAACAATACGAGTCAAGGCAGGCGTCGTCGTGAATGACAGTCATGATCTATTATGAACAAAACCCGTTATCAACGTTCCAGTTCATTGAAAATAAGGGCAAATATACAGTACATATCCTAATTTCGCCTTTAGAATCTAATAACTTCGCATTCAATCAGAACTTTTATCTTGGCCGTTTATTAGTAATTAAACATGTAGAATTTGGAATTTTCTTATAAAAAAATATTACGTGAAATTAGGGATGGATGGCGAGAAATGGTTATTTTAGATTTTTTTTACTTTAAAACTGTCTTTACGCAACTGTATTTGTTGCGATACTAGCGATTGAAATCAATTCAATGGTATCAATTCATTGAGAATAATGTCCTGAACAAAAATATATGAGATTACAAGAAAATGCGTGAAAATGGTGGGGGTAGTTACTGGCAACAGTGAAATTAGAGTATTCTACTGAAGATACTTTTGCCAACCCCTGTTTATAATGAATTGTAACGTTAACGACAGGGTTTGGTCACGAATGACATCAGTCTGCCATTTTGGATTGGAACTAATGATCCCCTTTAAAATGTAGCAAACGTTAGTCATGTGACAAAAAACGCACTGATTGTAATAGTAATAGCCATGATGGGCCACAAAAAAGGTTCCGTTTGGACGAGATGATGGCATTATGCGTCAGCTAATTTTGCTAACCGAAACATAAATAGGTATCCTTTCACCGGACACTTTTTGTTATTTTGCTAAGATGTACAGGGAAACATATACCTTTCTCTGTCCGTCTCAAGTTTCCTGGAAAAGGATAGATTTAATACCCCTTTAAGAAAGTCGCCGGCAAACCTAGTGCTTAGTTTAACTTTGTTTTTGAGTATAATGAAAAATCTTACTAAAAATTGTACATTAATATCACTGATTTAGTGTCAGATACTTAAACTAGATGATATTTACTATCAATGAACACATACACTATTAATTTCATTGTGGTAAAATTACTCGTGATCGATGTTTAAATTTTGTCCGGGCGCGCGAGTACAATTTCGTCGGCAAAACTTAAAGGTACTATCCGCCTCGAGTCCCGCCTCACCTGTACAGACAGTATTTGGCTGTCTCTCAAAGAAAGCAGTTGTAGGGTAAGCCGTGGCGTGTTCGAGCAAACCGCTTAAGTATTTCGCCATCTGGGTGGGCGACAATTTTTTTGTTATTTCGATGCCCCTTATAAATTTTATTTCCCACATAGCTTGCCAATAGCAATTGTTCGATTTTAGAGCCCTTTGGTATCGTTATATAAGCGATAACGTTTTGGTCACACGCATATTAAAATTTTGGCGAATTTATTTTATTACAATTTCTAATTTCCGTACCCTAATTACCATAGAATATTTACCTAAAACAGCTGATTAAGTGGCACGGGAATTAGAAAGTATTTGTTAATATTGTCAACAAATCTTTTATTGGGGGCACAGTAAGTTAATTGACAATGTTTACGTCATATTGACATTGAATGTTACACAGTTTTTAGGGTTCCGTAGCCAAATGGCAAAAAACGGAACCCTTATAGATTCGTCATGTCCGTCTGTCTGTCCGATTCTGTCACAGCCACTTTTTTATGTAGGTAAGCCGGACAAGATTACACAACTACGCAAAGTATTGTTTTCAAATACATTTCACTAAGAAATAAAAATAAATTGCCATTAAAATAAAGGAAGCGATTTTAAACTGCAATAACTTTTATAGTTTTATGAATATTGTTACCACATAAGAAAATCAATGTTTATTATATCTTTTATCAAATTATCAGCATAATAAGAAAATATAAGCGTTTTCTAAAAATGTATATACACCACTTCAATAAGTACTGAGAGGTCCCTCACAATGGTATAAATAATATTGTAATCGCATGCGTGGAGCCGGAGCAACTAACAACTTTTGAAACAGCCCTCGTATTATGGTGACGTAGTCCTTAAAGGCATTAACAATTTAACACACGCATATTAAAATTTTGGCGAATTTATTTTATTACAATTTCTAATTTCCGTGCCCTAATTACCACAGAATATTTAACTAAAACAGCTGATTAAGTGGCACGGGAATTAGAAAGTATTTGTTAATATTGTCAACAAATCTTTTATTGGGGGCACAGTAAGTTAATTGACAATGTTTACGTCATATTGACATTGAATGTTACACAGTTTTTAGGGTTCCGTAGCCAAATGGCAAAAAACGGAACCCTTATAGATTCGTCATGTCCGTCTGTCTGTCCGATTCTGTCACAGCCACTTTTTTATGTAGGTAAGCCGGACAAGATTACACAACTACGCAAAGTATTGTTTTCAAATACATTTCACTAAGAAATAAAAATAAATTGCCATTAAAATAAAGGAAGCGATTTTAAACTGCAATAACTTTTATAGTTTTATGAATATTAAGAAAATCAATGTTTATTATATCTTTTATCAAATTATCAGCATAATAAGAAAATATAAGCGTTTTCTAAAAATGTATATACACCACTTCAATAAGTACTGAGAGGTCCCTCACAATGGTATAAATAATATTGTAATCGCATGCGTGGAGCCGGAGCAACTAACAACTTTTGAAACAGCCCTCGTATTATGGTGACGTAGTCCTTAAAGGCATTAACAATTTAACAAATTTAAGTGTAGAAGGTTGGGGGATAGAATATGTATATTGTGCTTATTCAAGAGTTATAACAGCTGAAAAGTCGCTGTTACAGCTCTTATGCAGCTTTTGTATTCAGCTTCAAGCGTATTCATACTTTATTATACGACTGCTATACTTACAGCTATCTGTGCTAATTGGGTTCTTAATGAAGTAGCGGTTTGTGTCAGAAATACAAAAGTAAATTCTAAGTGGAAACTTTTTAGGTGATGCCTTTGTAGAATTGAATGTCTAATATCAAACAATGGCTTATAAGATTAAAATTATCAGAATTAATCTTCACTGACATCAACAGACTAGGAATCCCCGTAAGTTTTAAAATACCTATAGAAATATAGATACTCGTATGCTTAGGTAGTAGGTACCTATGTACGTTCTGGTGGTATCTACTTAGTCGACATAGCATTTTCATCTTTGGGAAATCATTTCCCGGTTATTTAGATAACGAGTAATAAGAGTTTTCACAATCAATTTGGAACACACCCGTCAGCAAGACAAGAGGCAGAGGCACATTCGTCCATTTTGGAACATAAGATTCTGACAGTTTATTCCGCTATAATTTTAGTAAAGTTCTTCTGATCTTTGGGATATTATTATAAGATTATACTTATACTCGTAGTTAAGATATATATATTTTTCAACACATCCACGGACAGTGCATCGAGAGACGTAAAAGGAGACCATCGTGATATGATATCATGTTTGTAGCCGATGATTTTTTCTTTGATAAAACCGCAATCCCGTCCACAGACGCCGAGTTTTCATAGGATTAAACCTATGCTAACCTCCGTTTAAATATTCGCTCGTATTAAATTGAAGTCAGCTAGAAATTACCTAAGGCTTTATTTCGCCAGGGCCTAATTTATCGAGTAACATAACTGTCAAGTGCTGTTTTATAAGTAGGAACACTATTAAAGTAATTAAACTATTAAAGCGAAGACGTAAAATTTTTAAGTGTCTTTTTATCATGATAAACTAAGTTTTACTAAAAGCCGTTTTTTGCAAGTCATAAGTTACAGTTCAGGGTTAACTTCCTACTAAGTAATGTAGCATAAAATGTACTTATTTACAGTAACAATATACATAATGGATATATACAGAGGATTACTATAACTAGCTTAAATCTAAAATAGGCCCTTGAGGCATTTGTATTTGTACCAAGGATGTTGGCGGCATTTCCTCGTTGATGTTGTAGCTAATTGTTAGTTAAATCTATCGGCGATAAAACTTAGAACTGGTTTGTGCTGGATTGTAGGTGAATAATATAATAATACAATAATTAGGTAAGAAATGATCGTCACGAATTAAGAATGTGATATCGGATAAATGTTCACTACCTACCTAGGTGGAAAATACAGATATCATTTTTGTTTAATGTACAATACAAATATGTCATCAATTAACGTTATATCGCAAGGCGGGTTTCCGCCATTCAGTTGAAATTTAGCGTGAGTGACTTTAGACGATTTTCTTTAGGCAATATTGAGTAAGACCGTCCGTTTTGTAAAGTACTTATATCTTATAATAATATCTAAGTAGGTATATCATAACTTCTTCAAGCTATATGTTGATGGTTACTAGGGAAATGCAATGCAATTTGTTATAGGATTTTTTAAGGAGGTTCTTTCTAAACTTTATTTCTTACTAATTCTACCATTAATAAAACTTCAGTTCAAATACCTACTATGTTTAGGTATTTATTTGGATATATTTTGTGAAATACTTGTTGGTGTCTGACTTGCAACTAATGCAAATTTTATGGCTATTTTATTATTAATTAAGTCCATATTTTACGACCGGTATGTATTTTTAAGGTTTCGAGTATTTGTGTGTACTATGTTGCACATTTTCGTTGTTTTTAATTTTGTTGTTATTTTACTTTGTTACATATTGCAATTTAATGGATGACTGTCATTGGCCTTCTTTTATGTAAGCATTTATATATTTAGTTATATTTACGGCTGTTGTAATCCTCAATACCAATAAATAAAATAAAAAGACTAGCGTAATATTTTCAACAGGCTATAGCGTTACGGGCGCTACAAAGAAAAATTGAAGAATATGGAGGAGGCTGTTACCGTCAAGGGATCACACATCATGGAAATATAATAAAAGAAAAGTCAATTTTATAACACACAATATTTTATTATTTTGAATAATAATAACCAACTGTCACGTCAAGCGGATGTCTAAATTTTTCTCTCCTAAATATTAATTAAATTTTTAGCTTGTTAGATTTAATATCGATCGACGCAAAACACAACAGAAGAGAATATATCTATTTTATGCTCGAAAATGAATCGAAAAATCCGTTCTCAGGAGTGAACTACGCCAGCAACATGCCTAGGACAAATTGCCCTATTTTAGAGATTTTTCTTCATAATACCTACCGAACAATAACAGCAATCAAGTGCATAAGTCGTTCGTTTTTGAAAGTATTCGAAAATCTTTAGATAATATCCGAAAACCTGGTTTCCGGTTACGTACGGAAGAATCCCATCACTAGCAGCTTGACTCCAACCCAAAACTCCTTAAGCATCGACAGCAAAGCTCGAGGGTCTGGCTGTTAACACCATAGAAAAGGAAGAAAAATCTTGCGACGACGGAGCCCTGTGACATCAATGTCATTTTGATAGTTATTTTTGTTTATTTATTTGTGATTTGTGTCTTAGTGGTTATCTTAGTTATCTTGTAAGTCCTATTTTAATACTTATTACTGCCGATGGCTTCACCCCCGCATGTCGACAGCCAGCATAATTCCTATTCACAACCAGCCACTGTGTCGCTCGATGATTATATTCAATGCCCTCATTGCCCGGGCCCAAAACTCTTAAAAGGTCGCCGAGGTCTCCACATCCACCTAGGCAAGCCACAAACCCACTCTCAGCCAAAGTTCCACTATATCTCACCCCGCATCAGCACCAGCACCGATCAATTGCACCAACATTTCGGATAAACTAAGCTCTTTAAAAAACTCTGTGCCCATAATTAAACGTATCCCGCGAGGTGCAAGATCTACTGTTGCAAACCATCTAGCAAAGGCCATTGACAACTGCGTAAATGAAAATTCATTATCAAGCTGGGAATACCTCTTAACGTTCACATACAACATTTTGAACGTTAACAAAGAAGACAGTAAATCTCTGACCTCCAAAATTAAATTAAATTGCACCCGCCCTCACAAAATAGACAATAACCATAACACTCACCATTTCAAACCCAGCCAGATTACTAAGTTAGTTGAATCAAAAATAAACGATGGAGACCTCAAAGGCGCTGCCCAACTTCTTTTTTCCAGCGACACATCTGCTCCAGACACCCCAGAAACTCTGACTGCCCTACAAAGTAAACATCCCCCGGCACCCGCAGTACCTGGTCTTCCCGATCCTCCTAGCCCAGCCTTACCATGCCTACAATGCTCGGAAGACGCAGTCCAAGCAGGCATTGCTTTATTTAAAAACGGCTCTGCAGGCGGTTTAGATGGATTAACACCGCAACACTTAAAAACCCTAACCTCAGGTATGCCTTGTGGTCCGAGTAATAACTTACTTGCAAGTATTACGCGTTTAGTTAACTTGATGCTTGCAGGCAAAGTTAATCCTTCTATCATACCAACGCTTTACGGAGCTAATCTCTGCGCCTTGAAGAAAAAAGATGGAGGAATCAGACCCATCGCCGTAGGGTCAACCTTCCGCAGACTAACCTCCAAAATTTGCTGTAAGATTATCATTTCGGACCTAGAAAAAAAATTCCAACCTATCCAACTCGGATTCGGAAGCAAAGGTGGTTGCGAAGCAGCCGTTCACGCTTGCCGAACCTTCCTACATAGGCCCGAATGCGAGGTACTGCTCAAAGTCGACGTAAAAAATGCATTTAATTCGGTAGAAAGAGGCGTCCTATTGACAGAAATCCAAAAAAATAGCCCTTCTATCTATCCATACATGTGGCAGTGCTATAGCACTCCCACAAAACTGTGCTACAAAAAAAACAATATCCTATCCTGCGTTGGCTGTCAACAGCGCGACCCTCTAGGGCCGGCCATTTTCAGCCTAGCTATTCATCCTATTATTTCGGCTCTAAACTCTAAATTCAACGTTTGGTACCTCGACGATGGCAGCTTGGGAGGCAACGCGAGTTCCGTCCTTAATGATCTTTCATTAATCATCAACCAATTCAAATCTATAGGACTAGAACTTAACACAAATAAATGCGAACTGTATATCAATGCAGACACCTCAGATAAACTGCAAATCCAACAAAATTTCGAAAATATCTGCCCGGGCATCAAAATCCAGCAAAAAAACTCGCTCTGCCTCCTGGGTGCACCTGTTTTCGAGGAATCAATCTCAGATTTCATCAACTCAAAAGTACATACTTAGTTTTACAGAATTCTCGGACCGTCTACTGAAAATTAATTCCCACATGGCGCTCTGTATTCTTCGTTCCTGCCTTTTTGTTCCCAAATTTACATATTCTCTGCGCTGCAGTCCTTTATGGAAGTTTCCAAACATTACCGCATCAATAGATTCAATCCTCCACATTCAACTGGAAAAAAATTTGAATGTCAAAATAAATGATCGCCAATTTCTTCATGCTACCCTACCGATCAGATTCGGAGGTCTCGGTACCCGTCAAATATCAGGTGTCGCTTTACCCGCGTTTCTGTCCTCAGTACATAGTACGCTCCCCCTCGTAGGCAAAATCCTTACGCCATCACTCCGTGGTTTCGAGGTAGCGTACATGTCTGAGGCTGAAGACGCATGGAAAATGGCTTGCCCAGGAAGAGATCTACCCATTAACAAATCCATCCAGAGAATCTGGGATCAACCCATCTGTTCACAAGTACATACACACCTCTTAAATTCTTGCTCCACCAGCCAGGAAAAAGCACGCATCCTGGCTGTGGCGGAAAGAGAATCTGGCTCCTGGTTGCACGCTCTCCCCTCATCAAACTTTGGAACATTGCTAGACAACAATACCCTCAGGCTGGCTGTCGGTCTTCGCTTCGGATCCAATATAGTCACACCCCATCGTTGCCCCTGCGGAACTTCTGTGGACAGCCTTGGACACCACGGGCTGTCGTGTTCTAAGAGTGCCGGCCGCCTATCACGCCACGCCTGCCTCGATGACATCCACCGTCGTGCCTTTGTCAGTGCCAACGTCCCAGCCATTCTCGAGCCACCTGGCCTCGCACGTGACGATGGTAAGAGGCCCGACGGAATGACTCTTGTGCCCTGGAGTGTTGGACGGCCACCGTCTCACCTCGGCTCAACATCATTGAGAGCGGGCGGGGCGGCCATAGCTGCCGAGGCTGCAAAATGCCGCAAATATATAGCTCTCACTGACCGGCATATATTTGTGGCTTTTGCAGTCGAAACTCTAGGACCGTGGTGCCCAAGCGCTCATAAATTAATTCGGCAACTTTCAAAAAAAAATATTGATGTCACGGGGGACCGTAGGGCTGGCTCCTTCCTCGCCCAACGGATCGGCATAGCGATCCAAAGGGGGAATGCAGCCAGCCTTATGGGAACCCTTCCACAGGGTTCTGACCTGGGTGATCTAGCTTAATATAAACATATTGGGCTAGGTCACTCATGTTACCCTTTTTTTTTAGGTTTTAATTTTAGTTTTGTAGGTAGTTTTAATTTTAGGTTACATTTTATACTAAGTTTGTTATTATTTAAATATAGTCATTAAAAGACATAGACACACAAAAAAAAAAAATTTATAACAGATGTGCGAGAACAAAGCTAAATAATAATAATAAATAATAGCGCTACGGTTAACGATCGGTCCGATTCGAAGAATGAGATACGATAACGATAAGTTCTGGTTTAGATAAGTTCTCATTGAGATATCGTTTGTGTGTATGTCGTATAATTGACAGAAGCAGCTCGATTCGGGCAACCAATGTCACTTTGACGTTAGAAATATCGTAGATAGATCTTATTCGGATCACAGCGGAATACAAATAAACATCAATTTTGACATGTCGTTTAGTTATCGATCTTTTAAAGATCTTTCCGAGATCATAAACGTGTCTTAATCATTCTTCGAATCGGGCCGGATATACATTACAAAAAAATTCATTTCACCAGAATATCTTAATTAACAGGACACAATGTATCAATTATCCCGCCTGCCAGTCACGATGCCGCTTTAACCCTACGCTGTTAAATTCGGCTAGAGAAAATAGCACAATCGGAATATAACAAACCTCGAAATCTCTACAGTCCTGAAATTTGGTATGTATGTAAATTAAAGGCCCCTTTTTAGATAGAACTTTGAGCGGATATTTAAATGTCACGAAACAAAAAAGTTTGATAACCGACTAATTTTCAATGCCTAACCTAGGTGGAAAACCGAAATAACTTAGATAACATATTTCACGATGTTATAATCGATATCGATTAACGTCATTATCATTGTTTGAATAATGTACTTAAGTATGAGTGGTGTCGTATGAATTTTGGCGGCTTACTGGAGGCAAATTTAGTCACAGTAGCGTAATAGTTTTATCAGTTTTACAGCCGGCATCTGCTTACAATTAAATTTATAAAATGGTGGCGAATTGGGTTACTTTTTCCTCATTAACACGACACGATACCGAATATGCCCTTAAACAGATCCCCACTATTTTTGTTACATCTTATAGAGATATATCTCTTTTTGTTAAAGGGCTTCCCGCGGTTTTCATCCATTTTTGACAGGTTTTGAGTTTTTACTCCACTAGTCATACAGATAGAATTAGAAGACAAACGGCTATCGGTTCTTCAACCTTTTATCTCTATTCTGGTCTGACGGATTTTGAAAGTAATTAATACTTATTTTTTATGATTTTCTTAAACATTGTCTCAAAGAACACTTTTTTCGTTACTCGATTGCTGTGAAAGTTCTTACATATACGAAACATATAAATTTGGGTTCGTCTTTGACTTCTCTAGAAACTAATCAGAGATTTTAATTTTAAACTAATTAACACAAAAGTTATGGTCAGAAAACTAATTTTTTGGCCTAAAATTGTTCAACTTTGATGCCAAAAATCTCGAAGACAATGAACTTTGAAGTAAATATGGAATACTATGTTGCAGCCTAAAGCTGTTGCTGTTAATATGGTAAGCTATAAAACACATTAGAAATCTAAAGGATTCAGATCGAAGGTCATTGGCGCCAGGGAGCCCCTTAAACAATTAGAGAATGGTACGAGCAGAAAGTGTAGAAACTTTTGACGCGTAGTATGATCCGCTACTTTTGATGTTGACTGTACCCTTAAACCTGTTCTTCTCGAATTCATGTTCTGCAGTTATTTATGATACGAATTACGAATACGAGCAATAAACCTGTGAAACCGAGACGAAACACGGTACGCAATAGTTTTATTCAAATTATGCTTAACACGGATACGGGAAATTCCAATTTTCTGTCCGGGTGCCGCGGCGGGGGAAGAAAAAAGTGCTGATGGCTTTAAGTCAGTGGTTCTTAACCGGTGGTCCGCGGACCACTGGTATCCCCGTGATGGTCGTATTTATGTATGAACGTGAAAGCGAGATAAAGACATTGTTTTGTTTGCCTCTTTCAATCGCGTGGTAAGCAATTATTTTATCACCTGGAATAAAAGGGCCAAATACATTTTTAGTACTTTGGTTATGCGACTTTCCTCTGGATATTATAAAATAAACAGAG
Source organism: Cydia pomonella (assembly GCF_033807575.1). Classification (NCBI taxonomy): domain Eukaryota; kingdom Metazoa; phylum Arthropoda; class Insecta; order Lepidoptera; family Tortricidae; genus Cydia; species Cydia pomonella. The sequence continues at coordinate 20,941,737 of NC_084706.1, read as the reverse complement.
TTTAATGGACTTTAATGATGGCGGCATGATAAAATTCTTATAAGAATGTATACAATTCATCAATTTTTGTAATGTCCACAGAAAAGACACCGGTTTTTCCGAACGTTTCTGACCCACAACTACTTACCCTGTATTAACGTTATTTATTTTGTCATAATTAATAAATAAAATAATAATAAATAAATAAACGTTTATTCACGTTTCATGCCTTATAACTATTTATAATATATTTCTGCCAAACCACAGAGTGTGTAATAAGCTAGGTAGTTTATACGTAAATTAAACTTATATTATTATCTATTTAACCCCTTACCGCATGCGCAGTCCTATATGACAGTTATAAATTTCACTTCTATTGATAGCTATTAAAGTTTATTTTTAAACAGATATATATATACTTTTATTTCCCACAAAATAGACTATTTAAAAAAAATATAAAAATATTTTTATTTACGACATGAAGTAAGGGGTTAACGCTACAATCTTAAGTAGGTATGTGGGTCAATATTTATTTACGATACAAGTGCGAAAAATAGGAAATTCGTAACGAGTGGCGATAAATTATAACACGACCGAAGGGAGTGTTTTAAATCGACACGAGTTGCGAATTACCTATTCGCATATGTATCGTACAACGTTTTACGTCTAGGTATATGAGTGAGAGTCAGAATGGCGGGTGTACCTAAATAAAATTAAATGAAAACCATACCATATTTTTGTACTATTTAGTACCTCCTTTAAAAAAAATTGTACCTCACGGTACTTAAAGTTATCACCAAAAAACAGGTCACCCGCCATCCTGACAGTCAGAATGGCGGGTGTACTTTATTACGCTATTTTCCCGTGGTTATTGATAAATTCTATAAAAGCCAAATTTTTGTACCTTTTTTGTACCTTCATATTCAATTATAATACGAGTCATTTTATTTTTGGTTTCTAAGTTTTACTCATTTTATATTTTGCTTGCTATTACAATTTTGCAGGCGTTATAATTTTTCAAATTATCGATTTCATTTTTAAGAAAAAACGCTAAGGTACAATTATTTTTATTACGCTAGGATTTAGTACCTTTAATGTTTAATCTGTTAAGTTCAAATAACTCAATAAATCATGTCTTAAAAAAGGCTAGGCGCCAATTCAAAGAAATCTTCCTAAGAAAAATCATTTTTAAGACATGATTTTCTGAGCTATTAGAACTTAACAGATTAAACATTAAAGGTACTAAATCCTGGCGTAATAAAAATAATTGTACCTTAGCGTTAAAAAAGGCTAGGCGCTAATTCAAAGAAATCTTCCTAAGAAAAATCATTTTTAAGACATGATTTTCTGAGTTATTTGAACTTAACAGATTAAACATTAAAGGTACTAAATCCTGGCGTAATAAAAATAATTGTACCTTAGCGTTTTTTCTTAAAAAATAAATCGATAACTTGAAAAGTTATAACGCCTGCAAAATTGTAATAGCAAGCAAAATATAAAATGAGTAAAACTTGGAAAGCACAAATAAAATGACTCATATTATAATTGAATATGAAGGTACAAAAAAGGTACAAAAATTTGGCATTTATAGAATTTATCAATAACCACGGGAACATAGCGTAATAAAGTACACCCGCCATTCTGACTGTCAGGATGGCGGGTGATCTGTTTATTGATCATAACTTTACGTACCGTGAGGTACATATTTTTTTAAACGAGGTACTAAATAGTACAAATTAGGTACAAAAATATGGTATGCTTTGTGGGGATAAACCTATCATTATTTAGCAGAGATCTATAGCACAGTTAAACCAAGAAAGTGTATACTAGAAATTTATTCAGTGTTTACATGAGAACTGTTATTGACCGACTGACATACATAAAAGTAAACAAACAATTCATAGAACCGTTGCTACACAAATACAAATTTGACAGGGTTCCGTCTACTGCCAGTACTGTGGTCCCTTAAAATAGGCGTAACCAGATTCTACAAATATCACATTAACATAATATTTCAATACGCCCCCTTAATGTGCATATTCAAAATAAACGGTAACACAAATAAAACATATAAAAACAAATCAAAGTGATATCAAAGAACAACTATAAAAAAATAAAAACAATTAACAAGCAATGCCCAAACCGCGCATGCACATATAGTGCTTTTCTCTAGGCAGAGCCTTCGTTAATATGTCGGCGAGCATTGAGTCGGTCGGTAAGTACTTTAACTCAATACTCTTATTGTCCTTTAATACACTTCGTACAAAGTGGTACCTTATGTCAATGTGTTTACTCCCAGAATGAAACATTGGATCGTTCGCAAGGCAAATCGCCCCCTGATTATCTACATGTAAAGATAATGGTGCAAACTTACGTAACCCAACTTCAGTAAGTAAGCTGTTCAAGTAGATAGCTTCCTTCATTGATGAGGCTAGACTTACATACTCTGATTGACAGCTTGAGGTGCTGACACATTTTTGCTTCTGCGACTTCCACGACACACATCCACCTCCTAACATGAAAACATAACCGGAATAAGAACGCCTATCTATCAAACATCCTCCCCAATCAGCATCCGAGTAACCATGCAAAGATTTACCTGTCTTTTTGTAAACAAGTCCATATTGTTTTGTATGCTTTAGGTATCGCAGCACACGCTTTGCAGCATTCCAACATTCCTCATTAGGGCAATCCAAGAATTGACTCAATACAGCCACGGTATTAGTAATATCAGGTCTTGTTCCCGTAGAGAGATACATCAGTGAACCTATAATCTCACGATATGGATACTGTTCACTGTCACTGCACTTATTTACAGATTTTTCAATCTTTTGCTTAACTTCCATAGGCGTAGATATTGGTTTACTTTTATCCATATTAAATTTGATTAATAAATCATCAATATATTTTTCTTGTGACAATTTCATGCTTTTGTCACATCTGTCAAACTCTATGCCTAACATATATTTCACAATGCCATAATCTTTCAATTCAAACTTAGTGGCCAGTTCCTTTTTGAAATCTTCGATGCATTCACCTCTTTGCGAAGCGACGAGAATGTCATCCACGTAAACTAATACAAAGAGTTTAGTTTGCGAATCTATATTTTTAAAATAAAGACAAGGCTCATTTAAAGATGCTTGTAATCCCATGGACTTCAGCTGCTCGTCCAGTCTGATGTTCCATTGTCGACCAGCTTGTTTAAGCCCGTACAGCGATCTTTTGAGCCTGCACACACTGCCTCCAGACCTCAGGTCACATAACATCTTGCTAGCTCTTTCATGTATAAGTGAACCTGGCTGCTCCAATCGTGTTAGATCTTGCAAACATTCATCTAGGAGATCTGGCACCTTCATATATATCTCCTCTTCTAATAATCCATTTAAATATGCCGTATTAATGTCCAACTGATGAATTTTAAGATCCAGCTCCACTGCAAGTGCAACTAATAGTCTTATCGAGTCAAGCCTAGCGACTGGCGCAAAAGTTTTCTGATAATCGATGCCGTAACGTTGGCTAAAACCTTTTGCCACTAGTCTGGCTTTCTTCTTCTCAGTTCTATCGATATTCAACTTCTTTGTTAATATATATCGGCAACCAACAACATTTCGACCCATAGGTTTCTTGACAACATCGAAAGTATCGTTTTTGATTAAACTTTGAACTTCTGAAATTATTGCGTCTTTCCATCCTTTTCGTTCGTTACCGGATAAGGCCTCCTTTAGAGTTATTTCGGCGACTCCAACGAAATCCACACAGTCTTCATACTCTCCAGTCGACTCAACGCCTTCTTCCGTGGAAACCTGTGGCTCTACATCAACCATGTTGTATATCTTGCGTGGACGCCCAACATGACCTCGCTCCAGTCGTGGTCGCCCTGGACCTCTCTTTACTATCCTCCCCTCATCAACATGAACATCGTCTTGATGATGATCGTGTTGAGATGGTTCCATGACAATATATGGATCGTCTGTCATTTGGCGGGTTTCAACGGGAACATCATCTCCTCCTTCAGGTTCTGTATCACGACTACTCGATGACTCGATGCACTCATCCTCGTGATTGGAGATATGTATTACCGGATTTTCACTAGTTTGAGTCGGATGGAACTCTACATCTACCGATACAGGTTGATTTTGAACATTTATCGATTCTCCCAAGTCGATTTCAAAGGGGTCAATCTTCAGGTTCACGTTTTCTTTACCTTCACTTTTTGTTTCGTGAAATTTCACATCTCTTGACATGATAACTTGTCGTTGTTTTGGCATCCATACTCTGTAACCCTTGCGATCTCTAAGATAGCCTACAAAGATTCCTTCCAGGCTTCTTGGTGCGAACTTATCTTTCCCGGTTGACTTGTCCAAGACGTGTACCTTAGATCCAAACTTGTGTAAGTAGTCTAACTTGACAGGTCGTTCAAACCATTTCTCAAAAGGTATCTCACCTTCAAGACTTCTGGTCGGACAACGATTTCTTACGTGGCAAGCTGTTGCTACAGCATCTGCCCAGAAACCCGGAGAAAGTCCTGACGAAATCAGCATACATCTCGCCATTTCTAACAAGGTCCTGTTTTTTCTTTCCGCGACCGAGTTCTGCTGGGGTACTCCAGGAATTGTCAATCTTCTTGTTATTCCTTCTTTCTTCAGGAACTCGTCGAAATCCCGATTACAGTATTCGCCTCCGTTATCTGTATGAAGATAAGTTATTTTACGTCTGAATAGATTCTCTACGTGATTTTTATATAGAGTGACGGCACCAGTAATGGACACGGCACCAATTATGGACATTTTTTTCGTTGATCGAATTTATTAAGCAACTGTCCCGACATTTTTCAACTGGCAACACTAAAGCATAACCAATAGACGTTTGAGCTGTCATTTTGACACACGTCACCAAAATCGGCCATTTTGTTCTTAGATGGCTGCGAAGTCAAAATTCGTTACGCGCGGTGGTAATAAAAATCCGTTTTTATTATTGAAATCGTTAAGGAGGTGAGTACATATTTTTGCATGGTGTTATCTTGTGTTGTGTTGTAATGAGATTTGATGTTATTTTTACTGAATAATACTATATAGAAAGTAATTTGAGCTAAATTGAATATGTCCAATCACAGCAATAACTTTTTTGTGGGGTTTGTTCATTACTGGATTCGATATTTTAGGAAATTCAGTAATGGACAAGTGTCCATGCTTAAGTTTTTTTTTACTTTTTTAGTTTATTGTATTAAATTATTTAATTCGTTGCACTAAACATTTGGGTTGAGTTGATTTTGTGACTGCTCTTTATTTTCCAATAATGGACGATGTCCATAACTGGGTATTTTTAGTTGTTCATAATTGGGTTCTTTGTTTCTTCTTAGATGGCACCGAAGAAAAATTATACCCCCGAACAAATGGGGAGAGCATTGGATGCTGTAAGGATGGGAGAAACTATAAGCACAGCTGCCCTCCGGTTTGGGGTTCCTCGAATAACCTTGCACAACAAGGTGACAGGCAAAAGTCCTGCAGTTTGTGCTATGGGGCCTCAAACTATCCTTACGGCAGAAGAAGAGGACATTCTGGTAAAATGGTTGGTCGCAATGAGTGAAAAGCACTTTCCCATAAATAGACAATTATTAACAGAGAGCGTACAAAAAATTATATTAGATCAAGGGAAGGCCAATCCTTTTACAAATAACAAACCTGGAAAAAAGTGGTTTTCCTCATTTTTAAAACGTCATCCAGATATAACAGAAAAAACAGCACAAAATCTTTCGAAGTCGAGGGATGACGTTACCGAAGAAGGCATACGCAAATGGTTTAATGAAATAACGACATACATAGAAGGTGTAGGTTTAAAAGATGTTTTAGATGACCCTAGCCGGATATTTAATACCGACGAAAGCGCATTTTTTTTGTCACCAAAAGCAGGCCGAGTTCTTTGTAAACAAGCAGAAAAACATCTGTACCAATTCTGCGGCGATGAAAAAGACAACCTAACTGTTTTACTCACTGCCAGTGCCACCGGTCAACTAGCACCACCAATGATAGTCTTCAAGTATGAAAGACTGCCAGCGCACGTAACAGCCACTGTTCCTGAACATTGGGGTATAGGAAAATCTGAATCAGGGTGGATGTGTGGGAGCACATTCTACGAGTATGTCACAAATATTTTCAATCCATGGCTAGAAGAGCAAAAGATACCAAAACCGATCCTGTTTTTTTAGATGGCCACAGATCACATTTAACATTACATCTATCAGAATTGATTAGTGTGTTACCAATTCTAAGCTGCAGCTGCTGGCAAAGAGGCAAAGCCTCAATAAATGTTTAAAAATTACTGAAAACCAGATGGTTGATTGAAAGTCTGATAGTATAACTTGGAAATCTAAGACTGATCATGTTGAAAGTTCAAATAGCGTTACCTAATAATAAAAGTTGATTTGTGACATCATTTGTTTCATTTATGTGTTCAATACAAAAGTGTCCAATAATGGATGTTCATAATTGGGTCCATGTCCATGACTGGGTGTCCATTACTGAATTTTTGATGTCCATCAATGGTGATTTCGTAAATTTCAATTTATATATTTTTTATTAATTATATATTAAACATACAGGATTTTCGGTTTTGTTTCAATATTCCTCATGTATTTGAGTGCCGAAAAAAAAATCACCATTTTTGTATCGTCAAAAAACATCCCATTTTTAAACGAAATTCTAATTTAGTGCGCTTAACATGTCCATGATTGGTGCCTTCACCCTACCTTGAATGTAGTGAAGACTTCACTTTTCTTACTAAGAAAATATACTTCACACCATCTCGTATGATCGTCGATAAAGGTTACGAAATATTTCGCTCCATTTATTGACGTATGCCGCATGGGTCCTACGAGGTCAGAATGTATAATTCTCAACTTTTCATCGCATGGCCCACTCGATCTAGAAAAAGGTAACCTACTCATTTTTCCTTTCGCACAAATATCACAATCGTACAACTCGGCTACATCTGTCATCTTTAAGTTCATGCCAGATTTGTTTAAGACTCGGACAAGATCTTTCGCATTTAAGTGACCTAAATACTCATGCCACGACCATACGTCAACCTTTCGCTCAGAAATCGCTGACACTCCATCACAATGTTCCTCGACGTAATATAGATTACCTTTACGATTCGCGACAAGTTTAGTGTTACCATAGCTATCTTGAACACTAGCTATGTTTTTCTTGAACGTAACACTATACCCTTGATCAGTAATTTTAGCTACTGAAATTAGGTTACATCGCAAATCAGGAACAAATAGAGTATTTGGCAGTTGCACTTCAGTTTTAGAACCATTATTACATGAAGAAAATCTTACTGTCCCCTTACCTTGTACGTTTGTGCTCGAATTTGTCGCTAAATTTAGCTTACCGGGCAACGGTAGTAATGTAGTACCAAATTTATCTGTATCGTTGCACAAATGTGACGTACACCCACTGTCGACGATCCAATTTCCATTCTCGTTGCAAACAGCATTAACATCTGAAACACAATTGAATGTTACAAAATTGGAATCAACATCTGGTAATTCAAAGTTCGACACATACTTTGCACTATCATTACGTTGTACTTTCATCTTCTGTGTACACTCAGAGGCTTTATGTCCATGCTGGTGACATTTGAAACATTTATACTTAAATTTCGAATTAGCCTGCTCAGGGGCATCATACGCGTGTTGACGATGCTCTATTTGTTTCTTAGGCTTAGAAGATCTCTTTCCTTTTACAAGAAGTGCCTTATCTACACTTTCTTTAACATTTATGGAATGTTCCTCTTCTAATATCTTAATTTTCAATGCGTCTGGTTTTGGCAATGCATCTCGAGATTCTATGGCACATCTAAAATTGTCAAAACTGGACGGCAAACTATACAGAAGCATTATAGACATCAAATCATCATGCATTTCAATATCCATGTCCGCTAATTGGCTTACTACATCGAAAAATCGCATGACATGTTCTCTTAAGTCACCACCTTCATCCAATTTACGCAGTAACAACTCTTTTAATAGCGTAGCCTTTTTCGCAGGTCCCTTGGAAGCATGAATGTTCTGTAACTTTAACCATACGTTACACGATGTCTTACAACCTCTCAAATGTCGTAATTCGCTCGGGGTTATGGATAAAATTAGGTCAGACTTAGCTTTAGAATCGCCAATTTCCCATTTTGCTGCTTCGGCTACCTCAGCTGGTTTCTTGATACTCCCATTAACGTATCCCCAGGCGTCGTTTTTTATTAACACTGCTTCAACTTGGATCTTCCATGTTTCATAATTACTCTCGTTGAGTTGATCAATTTTTACAGTACTACTCATTTCCGCTGAAAATTTCTTTCTTTTACCGTTAACACTATTCTTGAATCGTGCGTAGGCTACATAACCACTGTGGGGATAAACCTATCATTATTTAGCAGAGATCTATAGCACAGTTAAACCAAGAAAGTGTATACTAGAAATTTATTCAGTGTTTACATGAGAACTGTTATTGACCGACTGACATACATAAAAGTAAACAAACAATTCATAGAACCGTTGCTACACAAATACAAATTTGACAGGGTTCCGTCTACTGCCAGTACTGTGGTCCCTTAAAATAGGCGTAACCAGATTCTACAAATATCACATTAACATAATATTTCAATATGCTTTTCATTTGATTTTATTTAGGTACACCCGCCATTCTGACTCTCACGTATATGACCCACTAACTTTGTCGCACTAGTGCGTAAATTGGCACATTATGTAACTATGTCGAAAATTTAAACGGTCATATGGACTGTGAAATGTTGTACGATACATGTGCGAATAGGTAATTTCCTATTTTTCGCACTAGTATCGTAAATAACTATTTCGTTGTCTGATTTTTTGTACCCCAAGAATGTGACCGAGTGGAGCTTTTTGTATAATTGAGATGATTTAGTTTTTAATTTTTCTCATCGTAAATGTAATCCACATCTAAAAAGACATGTAATGGTACTCGTCTTTTTTATTTATTTGAGAAAATACAGAGGTCCAAAATAAGACAAAATAATTTTGACCCATGTATTAACTTCAAAATAATAAATGGCGAGAGTTCCTGGTCTTCTAAGTTCCGCCTAGTTTCTCGGAAACGTTGGACGACTCTGCACCGTAGAAAGTGACTCGCCTGTTATTCTCGCTATACTACTGTGACTTGCCTTCTTCTAACATAGTGACGATCTGACGATATGTGTACATTCATCTCGTGTTAGCCATATGATAGTAATTCAATGACCATGAAAGAGAATAATGCCTGCCTTTTACAGTCGAACTATGATAAGTAAGGGATTTTGATAGCCCAGCCAGTGCTCGTGTTATTGCGTTAACTTAACACTTGCACAGACTGGGCTATCAGAATCGCTGCCAACTTAATCAATTTTTTTGTGTTATGGCTCCAACAAGGTGTTGCTTGGCCTGACTTTATCATTATGCTTTGATAGATTGAAAACAAAAGTGAGCAAACAAGCAAAAATAAAACAAGCGCGATTTAAATTTAGTACCAATCTGGTTTTTTTTTATTGTAAAGTTTTCCAGTTACCATGTGAAACATTGAAAGTTTCATACGATATTAAATTCTCTTTAACATAGAGTTAGTTTCATGCAAGCAATACATATTATTTGACCGAAAGTGTACCTAACTAAAAATATAATAATATATACAGTTAACAAATGTTAACATGTGTTCTTACGTGTAACATGTTTGAACAAGCCTTTCAACAAACTTTATAATATCTTGTATCCTGCAAGATGTCAGTCATGTGACGTCACAACCTGCGACATGCGTCCACGTTGGTGACGTCACTAATATGAAGTACGTCATGAATAACAGGCGGTTATCGAACTAGCGCCAGAAATGGAAAACGTATCTGTGTGATTGATAACTTCCCAAGCGATGCAAAGCCGTGAAAGCGATGTTTTATAAAAACTGGATAGGCATTCACGCAGTGCATCGCGTTTAGGGCTTCCAAATACCAGACTTCTCACAATACCGGTATCAATATTGAAACTGTCTTCATCAATACCGGGATCCCGGTATTGAATATAAATAGCATAAAGTATATAGTTTTAAAAATAGAATTAAAAAGTAACACTAAACAGTTTTGACCGAACGTTAATTGCAATTAACCATAACCATTATAAATTCAACCGTAAACCGTAACGGATGGTTCAATTTATAATGGCTAGTGGCCTGTAATAGTTAATTGCATTAACGTTTCGGCCAACACTGATACCAAAAAAAAAAGCTATTAAAACAATAAACAATGAATATCGCCACCTGTAATAATTATATTTCACAACCCAGATTACGCAACTAGGAATTAGAGTAAACATGCTCGGAAATGCCCATATTTCGGTTGTAAATCAAACAAGAGGGAAACGCTCGACTGTTTGTCAACATAAATCGAATAAATTTTTGTATCTGTGGACGGTTTAATTGATGAGATTGATGCGAATTTAATTTCTGATCAATTTGATTATCCCGTCTGGATGCAGCAAGTAAAAATACAAATAATCTGCGAGGAATCTCCTGCGCACTCAAACGTACCTATCCATTCCGGACAATTTTTAAATTGTTTATTGTTTTATAGAAGAAAATGTTAAAAGTTATAAAATTGTGGCAATTTGAGCTTTTGTTTTTTTTCTGTAATTTTACATATTATTATTTTCAGCTCTATTTCGCTAAATAAAAGCATGCCTTAGGTATGCTTTTTATTTAGGTAGATCCTAAGCAACTATATTACTGCAGCGGTTTCAGGTTATCACTAAAAATTTATTGCAATTATATTTTTATTATATTTCCGCACATAATATGGTTTGAGAACATAACTAATGTATACTTCAGTGGAAACGGGGATTTTCTAAGTCGGATTTTTTGCCTTTGACTCTACAGTCTAATGGCGTTATTCATAAACGCGTTACTGGCCTTAATTAGCTATGAATCGTTTGTCTTTATCTGTCATTTTTACGTATGTATTTGTAAGAAAGGGATAAAACATCATTTAACTAAATTAGACGCGTAATAAAGTTTTATGAATAAGGGGGTAAGTAAGAATATACCTACTTTACTCTTTGGTCTAACACATAAAATCCGCGCGTTCTGTTACTAACTAGGTACCTATATATTGCCTTTTTCTCATCTCTCGGCACTATGTAAGAATTACTGAATAAGGTATTATATTTTCATCTCATCAAGTCATTTGCTGATGAAATTGGCTCTATAGAAAATATATACATAATTCCGAAGTTCTTAAGCTTAAAATCTTATTTAAACTGCTAATTACATACATCCACACTTTATCAGGTCCGAAATCGGGCCCAGGCAAGAGTATTTTTCCGTTTCACTAAATCAGCACATCGTTAACAATATTCGTCGTTTACGAAAAACCGCGTGAAGCGGAGGATTAGAGAATACTAGTGTGCTAACGTATGAAAGGTTCCATTCGCTAGGAGACGATGGCGCCGATGGCTACGAGTTACGACCAATGTATAATTAAAGTTACTCTATGGTTTACAATATGTGCTAGTGCAGGGGGCCTACCGGGAAAATCGAAATTCGCAAATTGCGGGGATCGTTCTCTTTTACTCTTACTAAGACGTAATTAGCGTGACAGAGAAAAATGCCCGCAATTGACGAACTTCGATTTTCGCGGTAGGCCTCCTGTAATACTCCCTATTGCGTCGCATTGCTGTCGCGATTAGAACGGTTAATCCGTCACTCATTTCATCAATTTCTTCTATGAGATTGACAATGACATCGCTCGTTTTCTGTTGCTGCAGTAACGCAACATAAGCAACACTGCCGAAATCAGAATGTATCCGTATCCATATCCGGGTGTGCATCCGTCTCATTCAGCTATAAAACGAACTAACGCTTAATTAAGTAAAGAAAATGCTTATAACTGGCGGTTAATGACCCATGGCCATGGGATATTCTGCTTTTAGGGCCATACACACAGCAATTAGTTCACGTCACGTATCTTTAGTACGTCTCTCCTGATTACCTATTACCTATACAAAAAGTTTAAGGTACTTATTCTATCCGTGTATGTCAGGCGTGGTTTACTCCGCGATTTAGTCGCGCCGCTACAAGTACATGCGCCCCACGATGTCTAGCAGTGGTTGTCGCGCACCGCTACGGAACGGATAATTTTTGATACATTTTTATATATGTCGGCGGCAGATCGTAAAATCGGGCAGCTCGGGATATTTCTAGGCATATTATGAAACGCCGCCATTTCATGATCTGACTAGCGACGTAGCGACTACCTCCCATATCGTGCAAACCTCAAGGTGTGATATTCCTAGACAGATAATGAAACGCCGCCATTTCATCATCTGCTTAGAGATCACTAGCCATAACGTGCTAACTTCAAGGTATGATATTCCTACGCAGATCATGAAACGCCAGCATCTCATAATGTGACTTGCGACTCGTGACGAATCAGCCATATCGTGCAAACCTCAAAGTTTAGGTATATCGAATTAGTAGAGTATCCTTGAGTGTCCTAAATTTTAGTAAATGAAAACAATTGAGAAATATGAGATTTCAGATACAAGCGCGAAAAATAGGAAATTCGCAACGAGTGGCGATAAATTAAAACACGACCGAAGGGAGTATTTTAAATCGATACGACTCGATTCGGACGATGCCATGCCAACCCTAGCGGTAGCCTGGTGGCTACGCGTTTCAAAAGAGCTCAGGGGGCCTACCGCGAAAACCGAAATTCGCAAATAGGGTTGTTTCCAATTTTTTGAAACGCTTGTATTACGTTCTATATTACCTAAAAGTTGCTCTAAAATTCAACTTTTATACTAAAAACGGCTTTAAATATGTTAAATTAACAAAATATATTTTGACAGATGCTTTCGCGCCCAAAACGCTCTTTGAAAATTGTGTGACGTCACAGTTTACGGTTTGACACATAACTACATACACACGTAGAAGATACGAACTGTCAACTGACATTTGTCATTTGTTGTTTATCGCCTAACTGTCAACTGTGTCAATCCGAGAGTTGTGACGTCATCAGAATCTTCAATAACGTTTCGAGTTTGGTCACGTGACGTGTGCCAAAAGATATTTTAAATTCAATATTTACAAAAATATGGTCATTACAGGCCCCCTAAAAGTAGTTTAACATGTTCTTATAATCCAAAAGAATTTATTAGGATACAATTCTGCCCTAAGATTGGTAATGGAAACAACCCTATTGCGGGGATCTTTCTCTTTTACTCTCACTAAGACGTAATTAGAGTGACAGAGAAAAATGCCCGCAATTGACGAATTTCGATTTTCCCGGTAGCCGCCCAGTTCACTCGGCAACGTTTAGGCTCGTTCGGTATAATACCTAAACACATAATGCCTAAACAGGGGTTTTGTTATACAGTGAACCTTCTCTACGAAATAGTACTATTATTTATTTGTTTTGTTCAGGGAAAATTGACTGATATAATTAAGGCCTTATTACACCAAGCAAGAGAGAGGCCAGTACCCTCTGTCTCACTTGTCTCTCAGGCTAGGTGGCTTTTTATCATGATCACTGAATATCATGATGGACTAGGAACAAGCTAAATTTTACTATAGTCGTTTAAATATTTGCAAATCGCGAGGTCACAGTTCTAGGCGAGGTAGATCTTTAGGGGCTCTATGGGCTCTATGCTCTATACATTGAGCAGTGGTCTTAAGGCCAGTCTAGATGGGAACCATATTTTACTACTTAATTTGTATCTCATTAAATTGTCAGATCAAATCAGATGGTGCGGGCAAACGCAAATTTGGCTCGCCGATTTCGACCGCCTATTATGACCGATATTACCGATAAAATGGAAGTGCGGAATTACCTAAGCAAGAATACCAATTTGTGACGCTAGTATTCGCGTTTGGGGGATTTTTTGGCCGTCTGGACAGGTCCCTAGTGAGTATTATATTCTTTGCTCACGTCAGTAATTCGCTTTCGATAAATTGGTTGCGATATGTTACCTGGATAAATCGTAAAGGTCTGTGGAGCCATTTATTGATTTCGCGGGTGTATTGAAAAACGCTACGCTTATAAATCCCTTAGCAGTAAGTTGCGTCCGACGGAACGTGCTAGCGTGCTAGCTATGAATGAGTATGACGTCACAATGACGTCACCAAAGATTGGCATTTGACATTTAGAATCTAGATTCGCTTTGTTTCCTTTTTGTTTTCTTTTAGTGATAATCTTATTGAATTATAAATAAAGAGTTGATAATATTTTAAATTTAATTCGTAGAACGCAAGATGTAACTAAGGAGCAGTGGAAGTGTTAGTTTTAAGTTGTGTGGACTCTATACATATATAGCTTCTTCTGGTGCTTCACTTTTGCGTAGGTTTTATATTCAATTCGTGCAAATGAAGCCTGGTAAAAGTGTGGACGTGCGGGAGGAGATAGTGGAAGTTCATTCCGTGGCTCGGTCTCCTTCTCCGAAACACAAAACTAAGTCACGATCGAGAAGTCGGTCCGGATCGCGAAAATTGTCAAACGGGCACTCAGAGACCCCAGAAGTGATCGAAACTCCTGCTGCCGATGAACAGACTACAGACAAGTCTAAGCGTGACAGCTGGATCAAGTCTGAGCAAGAATCTTTAGATATAGAGCTGCCTATTCATGATCAAATCAAGCAAGGCATCCTAGGATTTGTTGAAAAGGAAATTAAGAAGTCTGATAAGAATCCCTCGTTCGTGTTTTATTCTCATGATCCTACTGGCTTGGATGAGAAGTTCATGAAGAATTTATCCCGGCCATCAAGTGGTCATAAAGAAAAGAGGAGCCCGTCATATAGAAAGAAGAAGAGGCATTCATCAAAGCATAGAGATAGAGATTTGCAGGATTTTGAAATACCTGGATCTAGTCTTAGTGCACTGGAAAAGGTAGCTCAGATTGTTATTTACCTTAGTGAATATGGATTGGATGAAATAGTCAAATTAGTTACTGTTTTAAACGAGATAAACTCAAATTTCCTTCTTCTGTTTAATTTTTTATGATTAACCTTTTTGATGACATGTTAAACATAAAAGCTCTCACTTGAACGCCATGTCACCGAATGTTGTGTCATAACTGTAATAGAACTTCATGCATATGCACATAGGTTTATGTTCTTCTGTGGTCTATGACGAATTAATCCGTCTTCGGGGTTGGACCTATGGTGCGGATATATCCGTCATTGGCATCAATAAGGTTAAAAATAAAAGTGGAAGTTAGTTATTTTCTGGATTTAATGTAGCAACATAAATTTACACCCATCTTTCGACACATAATTTACATTCTTATTTTAATCAAATCAAGCATTAATAAAATAATAACAAATTCATATCTGCAAAGGCTTCATGTCAGGAGGGTACAACCATAAACAGCAACAGGTGTCGTCATTGCACACAAACAATAAAGCTATCCTCCATGTTGTATAGCCAATGAAATAAATGAATGGATTTAATTGAATGTTTTTTTTAGTTTAATTTATTCTGATTACAGATTAATCTCCTGACTGAAAAATTAATGTTACTAATGTCTAAGTCAGCAAACCTATAAACCCTGTGACACTTTATCTGTTGGTTACTATTACGGTAATATAATATCTTTTTTATAGGTTGATGACTATCTTAAGGAATACAACAAGGATGAGGTGGTAACTCTAAGTGGTGAACTAGAAATAGAAGCAAATGACGTAGAAAACAATAATGGGTCTTCAAAGGAGCACAAACCTAGGAAGACTCGGCGGAAAGTGAGGGATGAGAGACAAGACACCAATGCCAATGGAAGTGATGTCAGCCCTAAGGTGTTTAAAGCTGGCAGTAAAAGTAAAGGCGGAGGCAAACCAGGTAAAGATCATACAAACTCAAGCATTTATTTATTTATTATTTATGTTGTATTGTCTTCCTTGTTGTATCCTCATGGCTGAGGGACGTGACAACTGTGGATATTCTTCACCAGTGCTCTGCAAGCCACTCTATCTTGGGCCCAGTGTATGCTAGCCTGTAATGTGGTTTTTGTCTCTGACATTATTCTGTCTGCCCAGTAAAAGTTGTACAACAGGGAAACTTAATAAATAAATAAATTTTCTTTATTCAGATAACTAGGATCCATAGGATCCATTAAAATCTATTGTTCATATTTTAAATAAATAAATTAATGCCATAAGGCAGCGGGTATTCAGTTTTCAAACTGTGTTGTGACGGGGCTTACTTCACCGACTCTAGATTCTGATGACAATTTGAAATAAAAGTCACACTACAAAAAACTTTAAGAACACTTGAGTGATTAAATACTTAGTTTTATAAAGCAATCTTTATTGGAAATATTTAAGTGAATCAATGAAAAAAAAACTGGCCAAGTGAGAGTCGGATTCGCGCACGATTGGGTTCTGTACCATTATAAAAACGGCAATAAGTCATGTCTGTTGTATGGGAGCCCTCTGAAGTATTTATTTTATTCTGTTTTTTAGTATTTGTTGTTATAGCGGCATCAGAAATACATTCTCATCATCATCATTGGCTCATGAGATACAGCCTGACGACAGACGAAAGACGGAGGGACGAACAGCGGAGTCTTAGTAATAAGGTCTCGTTTTACCCTTTGGGTACGGAACCCTAAAAAAGTAGCAACTCTGGTCATTGTTCATAATAATATATTTGCACATCGCTTAAAAAAAACCATGTTTGTTAATACTGCTCTGCAAATTGATATAATAATAAAACTGCTAATATCTTAAATTGAATGCAAAAAGTTGCCAAATATAAAAGTTTCGATTACAATTCATGCTTTAAAAAAATCTTGGTGAGAGAAACTCTATCATAGCAAATTTCAATACCACTATTTGTATAAGATTTAGCAGCCAATCTGTACTAACTTTCACAATGCTTGTTCCAGTTCGCCCAACAGACTTATCAACAATGTTGGAATCGCTTGAATCTAGTATGCCATACCATGACCAGTACATAGACAACCCCTTCTCCTCACCGTCACCTCTCACATCACCCAATGATGAGAGGCTCAATCCCTTTGGTTCACGGAGGTCGGAGAAGATCTACATGCAGGGTGGAGGGACGTTCAGAGCTGTGTCCAGGGATAGAATCTTGGAATCACAGCAGTCTAGAAATGAAGATAAATATTTGAGGTATGTAAATAAGAAGAAAAACGATTAATTGAATTAATTAACTTTTTACTTGTTCTAAATGTCGTACAGAAATGCTTCAGTTCTTGTAGGTATGCTTTTTCATAGGTACCCCACAATCGGCAGCAAATAGTGACCATCAAATTGACCAAATATATTGTATCACACCTTTGTTATAATAGTTATTTACGATCCAAGTGCACAAAGTAGGAAATTACCTATTCGCACGTGTATCGTACAACGTTTTACAGTACATATGGCACGGAAAGTGCTCATTCCCGCACGGGTGCGTGAAAGTAGCACCATATGTACCATCGCCCACACTGTTAACTGTCCATTGTTGGACCTTATTACAAAAGGCATAGGTCCACCGATATTTGTTCATTTTGGCCGTCACTATCTATGGAAGCTGACTGTACATGGACTATATTATCCGCAAATGCCCACTAACAAACAACTGAACTCAGTGGACTTTATCACCCTAAGCAAAATCATAGGATCCAGCAATGGACGATCAGCAATATTTCATGAATGATTGTATGTATGTAAGTATGTATGTAAACACTTTATTGTACATATGGGACAGGTAAGATACAATAAAAAAATGTTGGCAATGTACAAAGGCGAACTTAGCCCTATAATATAAGGGATCTCTTCCAGTCAACCTTTGAGCAATTGAGAATTGAATTGTATTTTTGCTATACAAATAAATAAATAAATATTATAGGACATTATTACACAAATTGACTAAGTCCCACAGTAAGCTCAATAAGGCTTGTGTTGAGGGTACTTAGACAACGATATATATAATATATAAATATTTATAAATACTTAAATACATAGAAAACACCCATGACTCAGGAACAAATATCCATGCTCATCACACGAAT